>NC_136261.1:284526812-284591812 GCF_964187855.1 Myxine glutinosa | reverse complement strand
TTACCAATCACATTTTTGCCAATCCTATTCACAATTCTAAATTTCGGATCAAAACACTTATAATCACAGTCCGCTATATCTGAGCCTCGGTGCGTCATGACATCATTAAAACTCGGCTTCGCAAAGCTGAGCAATGAATTCGGGTGGTTTGGTCGCCTGCAGGTTGAATCCGTCCGGCATTCGGTTCAGGGGAGGCGGTTTGGTCAGGCCGAGATTCCACGCACCGTCTCGGCGCGGGTCCTTGCGGCCTCCGGCCCGATGGCTGAATCTCGCCCGGTCGGAACCCCGTCCCCGCAAGGGGGCACCGCTCTGCTTCCTCCGACCCGCCCTTGAACCGGACCGGTCGACTTGCCCGGCTAGGCCCGGACTCGACCGTGCGGGGCGGGGCCAGGCCCGAATCGGCAACGACGCTTCGAAGAGAAGCGACGCGGCACCGATCCGCGCCGGGCCTCGCATTCAACAAAGCGCACCGCGCCCCGAGTGCTCGCCTCGGCTATCAGTCGCCCTAAACGCTGCTCCGGTCCACGTCGATGCCTTACTCGCGTGCTCACACGCACACGCGACCCTTTTCACACTCACCAAACCCGGCGTTCCAACGCCACCCGTACATTCCACACACTCCGTCCTTTTCACCACCGCACTCCCTGTTACACACCACACCTCTCACGCACACTCGCCGTTCGCACACTTCCTTAACACACCTCGCTCACTGTCTTGCGCACTCCCTCGGTACGTACTCCGTACCACTCATGGGGGTGCACTCTTGCATCCACCCACTCACGCGCTTCAATGGGCTCTCCCACACCCGCGCCACAACCAACTCAGGTGTGCTTTCTCGCACACTCTCGCCGTCCATTCCAGGTGTGCATTCTCGCACCCGCTCCTCCACCAACTCACTCTCCGGGTCACTCTCACCCTCGCACGTACACTCCATGCACTCCGACGTGCATTCCCGCTCGCACTCGGTTTTACTCCCACACTTTATAACACGCTCACTCTTTGACGCACACTTTTTCCTCACATGCGTGCCATTCGCTTTAACACAGCACACAAAGGACCTTCCACGAACGCCCGGGTGCTTTCGCGATCCCAAGCGCGCGAAAATTCTCTTCGCGCCAAACACTCTGCCGAAAAACCTCTTAGCACCATACACAGCACGACTCACCTTTGGGATCTTCTTCTCTACGCACACCTGCAAATCTTTATAAGGATTAGCAAGTACGGCATCAGGATGTGAACTTAGACTTTGTGCACAATCCATTTCTCCCTTCAATTCCCGGGCTACCTCCGTCGTCTTTTCAATTTCAACTATACCCACCACTACTGCTTTTTCTTTATTCACCTCGATGACCGCTGGCTGTATTAAAATTCCCTCTACCTCAGCGGTCGCCGGCTTTTCCATACCCCGGGTCGCGATCTCTACACCCGTCATTTTACCTGCGCTTTCCTCCGCCTCGCTCAACCAGCGCTTCTCGACCTGCTTTACCTCGTCGTGCACCCTTGGGACCCCCTCACCCAACATGCGATCCATGGTCTCCCCACATTTTTGTGCGCTCTCCCCACATTTTCGTATGCTCTCCCCACATTTTTGTATGCGGTCACCCATTCTGTCCCCAACTTTACCGATTCGCTCCAATTTGCTTCCTAGCCCCCCGATTTGATTTCCCATATTACTTAACCCGTCTCTCAATTGCTCACTGGTACCCCTCGCTTCGTCCCTCATTGCCCCCGATTGCTCACTGGTACCCCTCGCTTCGTCCCTCATTGCTCTGATTTCCGCCCTTGATTTGTCCCCCTGCAGGTTCAGGGACGCCTGCATTTGTGCCATAAATTGCTCCATGAGGGCCTGCATTTGGACCACCCCCATTGGCGCAGCGGGCGCGGCTGCCGCGCGCTCGTGCGAGGCGCCATTTTGTGCGCCTGAAACCTCGTACGTGAGGGCGCCATCTTGTGCACCTGATTGATACCCCCGCAACCACATCTTCATTGCTCTCCTCCTCCATTATTACTCCCACCTCCTCCCTGGGGTCCTGGGTCGCTTCTAACCCCCCTTCTAACTCACCCACCAGCATCCGATCGCCTTGAGCATCCATGGCACGATTTTAAAATTTAGGATGTTTTAATGAAATTTCGACCACTCGTAATTTGAGTGCGCTAAGCGCACTTCAGGTCCGAATCTCGCTCCTGACACCAATTGTTGCAGAAACGGAGTACGGCACTCCCCTTAGGGGGAGGTTAGTCCCCCTTCAATTTTCACTGGCCGTCTCCGCTCCTGAAGCTGCCCAGCTCCCTCCAGGGAGGCAGGTGAGCAACCTCGTTCGAGACCGCGGACAAGATGTTAATTGCCGAGCGGATTAGCAGCCGCGGCGCGAACCGTTAACAGAAACTAACCCGATTCTGAACGTTGGCCAAATCGTGCCACAGGTATTCAATGGGGAAATCACTAAAACGAAACGGATGTAAAGGAAAGAAGGCAAGGTAGGAAGAACAAATATAATTTATTACTAATATTTACAAGACCAAAAAAACCAAGGAGGAGGAAAGATACGAAAAGAATTTACAGAAGAAGAAGACACAGTGCCATACTAGCTTATCTAAACAGGCTTAACTTATAGCCCAGACAACATAAAGGACGGACGACGATCAGACTTACACGGGGAATGATGATAGGAATGAATGGCAGGACGTGGATGGCTGGACGGACGAGGAGGTGGGATCACAAGGCGGGAAGGATGCGGGTGGTTGGTATGATCGCGCGGCTCGAGGTGAGCAGCTGCCGACCCTCCTCAATCGTATCCGCACGGCGGCGTTGCTTCGCGGCCGCAACTGCCGTCAACGCTCAAAGCTGCCGTGGTCAAAAGCTGCGGTGGATTCCGCTGCGGTGGACTCCTTACGCATTATTTCGTGGGGGCTTCCTCGGTCATCCGCTGGTGGGGGCTTCCTCGGTCATCCCCTTCCTCAATCGTCTCTGGTGGGGGTGTCGCGCCGCGGGTTATATAGCCACGCCCTACCAAGCCCATGACCACACCTTACCAAGCCGTGCCCACCGAGTCCTGGTTGGGCGCAAGGGCTTCCTGGCTCCACCTCCTGATGACGAGGTGCTAATGTAGCCCCCCCCCCCCTTCTTCTCCGAGGCTTGACCACGTGCGTAATGGAGGCAAAGGCGCTGACGATGCGAATGGCAATGACGCAGTTGGAAATGGAGGTTTTGGGGCAATTGTAAGGGGATCTATCTTATTTCAATTCGATGCAATGCAGAGTCAACTAATGGGAAACAGAGCCTTATACTAACATAGAATAAAGAAATAACTATTTAGAAGGGTATATGGTGGCCTACGTGCTTGCGATGGATTAACTAAGATGACGACCTTTGATCTTTACACTACGGAGGTATTCACAAGGAATCATTACACTACTTACAGAGGGTGATATTTACACACACAAAAAACACAGGATTCTCAAATCCGCAACAATATATATGTATATACAGTCAAGTGAAAAAGTAAGTACACCCCATGTAAAGTTTTGACTTTTTCAACATACAGCTATTTGATCTTCATTTCAACAATGTTGATAGATAAAGGTGATATAATATAACAAATATCATGAAACTTACATTTTGTAGTCCATTGTATAATTTAAATAAACATGAATGCAAATTTCGCATGTGGAAAAAGTAAGTACACCAAGTAAGTACACAAGTAAGTACACTCTAATAGGTGGTATTGCCCCCTTTGGCAGAAACAACCTCAAGTAGGCGTTTCTTATAACTGTCTACCAGTCTCTGGCATTGACTGGGAGAAATTTTTGCCCACTCCTCCATGCAGAAATCTTTCAGTTGTGCGATGTTTGAGGGGTTTCTACCATGCACAGCTGGTACAATTGCTTTTCTTGCATCTGGTACAATGAATAATTCATAGTGGATTCTATGATGGTGAGCCGCCCAGGCCCTGATGCAGCAAAGCTGCCCCAAACCATAATATTTCCATCACCATGCTTTACAGTTGGTATCAGGTTCTTGTGGTCAAATGCTGTCTTTGGTTTTCACCAAACATGTCTTCTGGTACTGTGGCCAAATAGCTCTACCTTTGACTCATCTGTCCAGAGCACATTGTTCCAGAAGTGCTGGTCTTTGCCTCGGTGTTCATTGGCAAACTTTAGTCTTGCCCTAATGTTCTTTCTGGACAGCAAGTGTTTCCTCCTGGCACACCTCCCATTTAGATCAAATTTGTGCAGCCTTTTTCTGATGCTAGACTCGTGCACATTGACATCAACAGTGGCAAGAGCCTACCTGTAGGTCCCGTGATGACATTCTGGGGTTCTTCGAGACCTCTTTCAGCATCTTCCGGTCTGCTCTCGGGCTGAACTTGCTGGGGCGGCCTGGCCTGAACAAGTTGGCAGTTGTTTGGAATCTTCTCCACTTGTCGATGATCTTCCGGACAGTCAAATTATTGATTTCAAATTGTTTGGAGATCTTTTTAAATCCCTTCCCAGACTCGTAGGCATCTATAACCTTCTTTCTGAAAGCCTCAGAGAGCTCTTTTGATCTCGGCATGGTGACGTCGCACACTTCAACAACAAAGAGCAAATCAAACTAAATGTCTGAGGTTTAAATAAGACAGGTTCCTCCAAGATCCTCTCTGACGATGTTCTAATCATTTGCACCTGAGCTGGTGCACCTGATTCTAATTTTAGGTATTTGAAGTAGTGATAAATGTTGGGGTGTACTTACTTTTTCCACATGCAAAATTTGCATTTATGTTTATTTAAATTGTACAATGGACTACAAAATGTAAATGTTTCATGATATTTGTTATATTATATCACCTTTATCTATCAATATTGTTGAAATGAAGATCAAATAGCTGTATGTTGAAATATGTTTAAAAAGTCAAAACTTTACATGGGGTGTACTTACTTTTTCACGTGACTGTACACACACACACACACACACACACACACACACACACACACACACACACACACACACACACACACACACACACACACACACACACACACACGCGCGCGCATACACACACACACACACACACACACACACACACACACACACACACACACAAGATTAGTGGTGATACTTCACATATTGCCCAATTCTGAAGCCATGGAATCAAAGGCCCTCTTGACAATGGTATCTCTAATCAGGATGTCGTCAAGATCTTCTTCTTGTTCTTGGACTTACTCTTTTGCCTTCTCAATTCTACTCTGGTTCCTTTTACCTTCTCGCCTTTTTTCCCAACCTACACTCGTCCAGGTTGCAGATGTTACACTTACTGTGTTGCCCTTCCCAAGTGTAAACCGCACTCACCTCACCCCTGCCCCCATCCCACGCAGCTCTCTTTCTTTTGGTTTTCTTCTTTTTCTTGCATTTTGTACTGTCTGCCTGAATATGTTTTATCATACCCCAGGTCTTCAGTACTGCTGCCTACCACCATCTCATGTGTTTCCCATTTATGCCTGCTGTCACCCTATCTTTCCTCCTTTCACCTTAAACTCCCCTACTGTCGCTGTTGTTCATCCACACATTCTTATTTTCCATTTTCCCTTCACCCCACTTTGTGTCTGTTGTGCCTTTGCCCATGTCATTCCACTCATCCATAAATCTCATTACCTGTTTCTTTTTTTTCTTTTTTTCTTGTTTTTAAGTTAATTTACGGAAGTCAATTTTAATTTGACTACTTCTTCCCCACTAGTAGGCTTCAAGCACAGTTTAAATGCACAATAATAAATTGCTGTTTTGGCCTAACTGTATGGATAAACGAGGCAGCAAGATTCAAACCAGACACTGGCTTTCATCTTAGATATTCATGGGAGGAGATGTAGCATTATTTCACTCCCTTGTTTATTTATTTTTTAATTCGCTTATTTTTTGCTTATCAGATTGTATAATGCTTTTGATTGTAAGAGATTTCTCTCCATTAGAAATCTGTGGCTGTATCTTCCCATGTCTTATCTACTTCAACTTTTGAGACAATTTTAAATCCTCGGAAACATTTTAATGACATCCTGTGTTTTGCATCTTTTGGTGTTTACCTTTTCAAACGACTTGATGTTACTTGAAAAGACATCAAACGTCATCCATGCCCGAGATATTTAAAATACATGTTATTCCTCACTGTTATTCACAACGTGAACTGGATGACAATGTTACCTTTTAAGAACAAAAATGTCCATTCAATTATATATATAGTGCATTCAGAAAGTATTCAGACCCCTTCACTTTTTTCACATTTTGTTATGTTGCAGCCTTATGCTGAAGTCGTTTAAATTCATTTTCTCCCTCATCAATCTACACTCAATACCCCACAATGACAAAGAGAAAACAGGATTTTAGAAAGTTTTGCAAATTTATTAAAAATAAAAAACTGAAATATCACATTTACATAAGTATTCAGACCCTTTCCTGTGACACTTGAAATTTAGCTTACGTGCCTCCTATTTCTCTTCATCATCTTTGAGATGTTTCTACACCTTGATTGGAGTCCACCTGTGGTAAATTCAATTGATTGGACATGATTTGGAAAGGCACACACCTGTCTATATAAGGTCTCACAGCTGACAACGCATATCAGACCAAAAACCAAGCCATGAGGTCGAAGGAACTGCTTGCAGAGCTCAGAGACAGGATCGTGTCGAGGCACAGATCTGGGGAAGCCTACAAAAAATATCTCTGCTGCATTGAAGGTTCCTAAGAGCACAGTGGCCTCCATAATTCTTAAATGGAAGAAGTTTGGAACATCCAGGAATCTTCCTAGAGCTGGCCGCCCGGCCAGACTGAGCAATCGGGGGAGAAGGGCCTTGGTAAGAGAGGTGACCAAAAACCCGATGGTCACTCTGGCTGAGCTTTAGAGATCCTGTGTGGAGATGGGAGGAACTTCCAGAATGACAACCATCACTGCAACACTCCACCGATCTGGGCTTCATGGCAGAGTGGCCAGATGGAAGCCTCTCCTCAGTGAAAGACACATGAAAGCCCGCTTGGAGTTTCCAAAAAGCACCTAAAGGACTCTCAGACTGAGAAATAACATTCTGTGGACGAGAGGCGCAACAACATAACAAAATGTGAAAAAAGTGAAGGGGTCTAAATACTTAATTCTGAAGGGGTCTAATAATAAACTCTCTCCCCTCTGGGCTGGTGCTCCTGCCTCACACCTAGCTCATCTTCATGCTGTTGAAACCAAAGCGTTCAGAATCATTGGAATCTCCCGTGATGAAGCTGCCCCCGAGGGCCTTTCACTTACTATCCGCAGGCAGGTTGGTAGTCTTTCTGTCTTCTACCGACTCCTCTCCGGCCTTGCTGCTCCAGCTCTCTCTGGGCTCTGTCCCCCAAATATTCATACAGGTTGCACAAGATCTGCCTGCAACCTACTTATGGTTAAACTGCCAAAATCAAGATTCTCTGCTCACCTTCACTCCTTCATTCCTCTTTTCTCCCGCCTCTGGAACAAACTCCCTCACTCTCTTCAATCCCACTTTTCTCCAGGTCTTTAAAACAGCTGTTCACCACCATCTCTTATCTTCCCCCATCCAAAACCTTGATCTTTTCTACCCCCGCTAATTTCACCCCAAATCCACTTTTTTGAAATACCAACTTCTTTCCTGGAAGTCCTTGGTGTCCTTGTGTTTATACTTTTCCCACCCTTCCCCCCCCCCCCCCCTTCCCACGCCGCCTTTCCACAAGCCCTCTCCCTCCCACACATTCCCGATGTCCCTGCTCTCAAATGTTGTGTTTATGTGCTTCCCCTTCTCTCCCCATCTTGTCTACCGCTCCCCTTTTTATATACTTTGTTTGTTTGTCTGTTTGATTTGTTTGTGTGATAAATGTTAGCTCTTCCACGAGCCTCGATTATGTATCCAAAAAAAAAAAAAAAACTTTCGGAATGCACTGTATATAGTGGGCCGGCAAAAGCTTGCTAGTTCCGAAATCCCTCTCGCGCTCTGGACTTTTTAACAATTTCATTACCAATGGTTTGCGATTCATTATCCTCCTGCTAATTAATGTGCAATTCGTCATTGGCTTTGGCACCAATACAAAATTTTATTATGGGTCATAGGCATCAATAAGCTACATGTATGGAACACCTCACCATCATTCATCATCATCATTTTAATTTCTTTTTTTACAAAAATGTATGTACAAGGTAGTAATAGCCAACAACCACATAAATTGGTGGACAAATTTTGTCCCTTTTACATCGCACATGCCTTGGTGCCAAAGTATACATTTTGAGGTAAACCAACTACCAAACAACTGTTAACACATTTTCTTGAAAACATCTGTTTTTTTTGAAAAGAAAAGAAAAATTCTGCTTCTTTTTTTTTTTATATTGTGAAATAGTATAGTTGGTGTTTCATGTGAGTTCAACTGGTGATCCAAAGTTTCATTAACCCATCTTCTATTATCATGGTTTTGTATGACAACTAAATGAGCAGAAAAAAAAACTGCATTAAAAATCCTGTACCTCGGAAAACCATATGTTGTCATGCACCTTATTTTATCCCATGCCAAAAACTTTCTTAAAATCCCATAGTGAGTAAGTTCCCATGCTCTTTCAATCTCGAAAAGCAAGTTTGGTAAAGAATGCCTTTCTAATCCATGACCACTATACCCAGTGTGGTAACTAAACACGTGAACTAACTTCATATCCTGGACGCCATGGTATTGTGAGCGCAGCATAAAATTGGGCGTTGAAATTTTTTTTTGAACAAGTCTTAAAAACGTTCCTCCTTTATCTACTTTTCCTTTAGGCAAGCTAATCCAGCCAAGTACACCTGTCGGTGCCCACTCACTTGTCAATAAAGCTGAGTGAGTTGTGGCAGTGCCAACCTCTAGCACTGAAGAACAAATTACTTGAGCACCAGATGCCCTGTTTGAAGTCTGTTGGGCCATGCAGTTCACAATATCCAGGTGTAAGCAAACAGTTTTCAAGTTGCAAAGGGTCTCTTCCCCCTCCCTCGGTCTTTAACCATCTCCCCCCCCCCCCCTCCCCCAACTCCTCTGCATCCTCCTAACCAAGGCCTCCAACCCCACCCTCTGTTTCCTGTCTTCTTCTCTCCCTCCACCGAGCCTGATCTGATTTGTTTTGGTAATTTTTTTTATCAAAGCCCTGGTCTCCATATTCGATTAAGGTTCAACAGTAAACGTTTTTCACCACACCCTGTGACATGGCGATAGCCTCTGGTACTATTTAAGGACTATTTCATTTAATTGGTTTATTTAAAATTTTGTTTCGTTGTTTTCATTGCCGTCGTCAAAAAAAACAATTTATATATATATATATATATATATATATATATATATATATATATATATATATATATATATATATATATATATATATATATATATATATATATATATATATATATATATTAAATATGGTATTTGCATTTATTTTTTTGCAAGATTTATTTCATTTGAATGTTATTTTAAAATGAAGTTGTATTTTTCCAAGTTAGCATAAATGCCATGCCAAATGATTTTTCTGTTATGTATGAGACTGGCAGAATGGCCTAGAAGTTTGCGCACTCACCTCTGAGCTATCTAGCCTGGGTTTGAATCTCAACCCAGCTATGAACTGTCATTCCGGTGTTTTACATGCACGGCGATTAATAAATGTGTGCCGTTGCTCGGATGGACGTTGCACTGGGTGGCCCATCTCCCAGCATTAGTTGGTGGACATTAAAAACCCCATGATGTCCTTTTTTTAAGAGTATGCGAGTTATCACCAGCACCGTGGCCAAATTCCAAATTCCTGCACATTCTGTTAAGTATCCTGCATCGGAATGGCGATCCGTCCGGGATTCTAACCCTAGCCAAGAAACTGCTCTGGTAACATCAATGCTCTAAATAGAGTGTGTGGCAGGATGACGGTGGTGCATAATGTGTGTTCACATTGCGGCGCTTTGTTGAGTGTGCTTGCACATTTGTGTGATCAGCAGCAGCTGCAGCAGTACCAGTTCTACAGCGTGGGCCTGCTGTCCAGCCAGGACCATTATCGCGAAGCGCACAGGCATGGCATGGGTAGTCGTGCCAAACGCTTAAAGGATGAGCGGAAGCTGAAAGGTTTGCATTTTACATGAAAAAGCAATCTACACGATATGTACACATATCAGGAGAACCGGGGACGAAATGTCCTTTTTTAGTATACAGCATGCAGATGAGGGGGCAGAGAAGAATTAATCGGGGTTTAAAAAAAAAAATCTATCCTAGTTAATCTTAGAAGAGATTTAATTTTTGGACTTTTCTACCACATTGTAACAGCTTGTGTAGTATATAGATGAGGTCAGCTTTGTTTGGCAACATGAGCTGGCATGGCAAAAAGCATGGTCTACTTCTCTCATTTTTTTGATCATCAGATACATTCAAACTTTACAATAATAATGAGTTCCCTTACAGGGAACTTTAACGCAGGATGAGGCCATTGGACCCACCAAGCCTGTACAATTGTTTCCAAGCTATGGTTGCCCCAAATATTGGTATTTTATTCAAAAATCGTCTTCTCAGAAAACACCAGACAGATCCAGACCAAAATCGCCATGAGGCTTTGGGACCATGCCCTAACCATATGTTGTGCTCCTCATAGCTGTATCTACCCTGGAAAGGGGACCGTGGCCCCCATCCCAGAATCCCTCATTTTCACTAAAAACATCTCCATAACTACGAGCCACAATTTTACCAAATTTGACAGGATTCATCAGGGCAGTAGGGTCTTCTCGGATTGTACTTCCTATCTGTATCTGCTAGCCCCCACGACACCAAATTCAGTTATGGCATTCAAAACTTGGCTTTGGCAAAATCCAATCAGGACCTCATTAACCAAAGTCTATTCCGTTCAAACAGTCTCTACCCAATTCCACTTTATCAGTCCCATTCCGGTGACCCCACCTGTTGGGGAAATAACTGTCAGTCCTCCACAGGGCTATTTTTAAAATCTTTGGTAACTCGGCCGGGGTTTGAACCACAGACATCCCAGACTCACAACGAGCACTCTAACCATTACGCCACTAAGTTTGTTTCATCTTGAAGTTATTTCATTTTATCAATAAGTTATTGCTACAACTTTAGCTCCCAACTGCAATAACTTTACATTTTGCTAAACTTTTGGTTCAAATATGGTTATTGATTGATATCGTCTTTGTTCACCTGTGGTAGTCAAATATAGTTGTATTGCATAACAGTTTGACACAAATTGGTTGCATTTGACTGGCACTTTCAAGTAAATACGAGCAAAACTGAGTGAACTCGAATATTGTTTGATTGGTCCAGGATGAGGCTAACCCCTGCTCTTGCAGGGAAAATGGCCTTAAAATGCCTGTTGTTGTTGTTGTGGTCCAGGATGCCACCCTTGGGGCTTACTCCATGGCTGAGGCAAGTAAGTGATGCAAGTCTGACTTCCTGCAGCAGAAGGATTCTTGCACATATTTGTCTTCCAGATAAAATATATATCCCAGTGCTTATTAATAATGGTGTGGAATTGGAATAGCTTCCTGAGAGCAATTATTATTGACCATTTATATATCGATTGTTGATGTCAGGTGTGTGGCTTCGTTCACATTTACGAAGCATTCCTATTCGGATTGTAATTTGGCCAAATGTCGCTCCACTCCCATTCATGAGGGAGTGTCTTATTTAGAACGACAACATGATCATGCCTTTTTGTGCTTTTTTATTTTAAAAAATGACCAGAAATGAAAATTGCCACTATTGCCATATACTCGGGTAAGTATTGTTTTGTTTGTAGGGGGTAGGCAGTGATTACTTTAGTTCAGGTAAATTTGCATAAATTAGCATGCTCCGATTGTCGTGAATAAGAATAAGAACCACCATGTAATAAGTAGGGATCCGGTAGGTCGTGTGTTCGGATTAAGTGTTACGTGTGACCATACGAAGGGTGGCTCTTGTGCTAATGAGCACAGGGATTATGGATAAATTATCCCTTGTATGTCATTACCTCTGTATTTATCCCTATGTCCCTTTTGGCACCACACCTTAGACACGTAGCCAGAATCCCACATTTAAAGGCCCTAATTAAAAAGATCACCGGCAGTCATGCATTGAGCGCTGCCGCTGACAACCCAAACTTGGATGCCACACATAGGTAGGGCAGGCCGAGGCCGTGAGTGGTCAAGGTTTTGATTGACGGGAAGGACTGGTAGGGAGCAACTCACTCATTGGTGAAGCATGACCGGTGACGTCAGAGAGCGGCGGACATCTTCCCTTCTCGTTCTGGATGCCATAGTGAGCGGTCATGATTGCTCCTCTCCTCTCCCCTTCTCGAGGTTTTGGGTCTGGCAGTAACGTTGTGGGCCGGCATCTCCTCCTCGTTCTCCTGTTCGTCTGGGCATTGAGAGCGAACATTCCCTCTTGCGCCTCATGTTCCAAAAGCGATAGACGGTTGGGTTTCACTCTCTGCACGGGGAGGCTTCATCGCGGGCAGCCGTGTTCTGGCACCGGGCTGGTGGTCGTGGGGCAGAAGAGCACGGACATGGCGGACTGAGGGCTGCAGTTTGACACCAAGGACGATGAAGATGGGCACGGCTGGGGGAATGAGCTGCACGCGGGCCGTGTGATTCGCACGGAAGGCCCGTTTCATGCCAGCGGGCGCGGCCTAGTGAACGAGGGCGTATTGAGGCCTGGCTGCGCGGGAGCAAGTGGATTTCCCGCCAACACCAGAGCCGCGTCCAGACTGCGCGCCCGGAGCCTGGACAATTCCTGGCGAGACGCACCATCGATCAGAGCTAAGTGTACGAAATAACCACACACCTTTATTTTATCCACCATTTATTTTATCCTTCGTCTGTGTTTGTGTCTGTTGTGGGGACGTCCTAATTTAGGAAATGATTTGACCGTGTTTTATTTTGTATTGCCGGCATTCCTTTTAATAAAGCCGGTATTTTTGGACATTTTAAATCCGTGCAGGTAATGGCTTTTAGGCATCCTCCGCCTTCCCTTCCCCTCCCCCCGGAGTGTATTAACTCCGCCACATTTTGAACTGAACGCTTCGGAGTAACAGCTTGTTCGTCTATCCAGTCCTTGGAAAGATTTTAATCGCCAGGAATGTGACAGTATTTATTATTATTATTATTTTATTTTTTATTTTATTTTTTTTTTTCCCCTTTCCCAGGTTCCACCCCCACCGATATGGCTAAGTCATTCACTTGTGTTAGACCCATAATGTTAGTCAGTCCTCCTCTCTTGTATGAGAATAATATTGATTAAGAGAAAAAAATGGGAAAAAATTTCATCTTCTCATTGATCTGATTTTGACCTCTTTTTTTGTTTTGTTTTGTATACAGAAATATAATAAGGGGAGCGGTAGACAAGATCGGGAGAGAAGGGGAAGCACACAAACACAACATTTGAGAGCTGGGACATCGGGAGATCTGTGGGAGGGAGAGGGCTTGGGGGGAGGAGGCGTGGCAAGGGGGTGGGGGGGGGGGTGGGAGAAGTATAAAACACAAGGACACTGCAAGGACTTCCAGGAAAGAAGTTGGTATTTCAAAAAAAGTGTATCTGGGGTGAAAATTAGCGGGGGTAGAAAAGATCAAGGTTTTGGATGGGGGAAGATAAGAGATGGTGGTGAACAGCTGTTTTAAAGACCTGGAGGGAGGAGTGGGATTGAAGAGAGTGAGGGAGTTTGTTCCAGAGGTGGGAGAAAAGAGGAGTGAAGGTGAGCAGAGAGTCTTGATTTTGGCAGTTTAACCATAAGAGGGTTGCAGGCAGATCTTGTGTGACCTGTAGGAATATTTGGGGGACAGAGCCCAGAGAGAGCTGGGGGAGCAAGGCCGGAGAGGAGTCGGTAGAAGACAGAAAGACCACCAACCTGCCTGCGGTGAGTAAGTGAAAGGCCCTCGGAGTTAGCTTCATAGCGGGAGATTCCAATGATTATGAAAGCTTTGGTTTCAACAGCGTGAAGACGAGCTAGACGTGAGGCAGGAGCACCAGCCCAGAGGGGAGAGCAGTATTCCATTGAGCTGCAGATGAAAGCCTTGTATGTGGTGAGGAGCTCAGGTGTGCCAAGGAAGGACTTCGCGCGACGGAGGATGCCCAGTCGGCGACTGGCTTTGGAGGCCAGATTTGAAATGTGGTTTTCCCAGGAAAGATCATGGCAGATAGTGAGACCCAAAAGCTTGAGTGACAGAACTTCTTGGAGAGGATTATTCAGAAAGTGGATGGGAGGGTTGTCCACTGTAAGCTCATACAAAAAAAAATTGTCATTAAAATTCCAGGACATTTCATGTCATTTAATAGTACCTAAGATTATGGGTGAATGTGATATTGAACCACTATGACTGTTATTGCCATTCAAATTTGGCTGTGGGCCATTTAGACGATTGTCTGATCACCGATTTATTCCACCTTCAGCAAAACTGAAGAGGCAAAAACGACGGCGCCGTGAGGATCAGCTCCGTGCCTCTCCAGCACTTTCAGACTCTCGCTTTGTTGCACGCTTTTCACAAGAGTTTGCTGGGTCAGGCCGCAAGCGGCACCTCACTACAGAGCAACTGGATGCACGCCGGAAGCGCTTCTGGCTATCCATCATCAAGAAGGACATTCCCAAAGTAATGTATTGGTTTTTCAGTTGCTGTTTTGTTCAGTTGCTATTTGTTTTTTGTACATGCTGCAATTACGCCACTTAAATGATGAATATGTTGATCAAGACTGACTTTTGTGTTTTCTGTCTTTCAGGCTGTAAAGCAAAAGTCTTCGGCACACAATAATATTCTAACCAATGCTAAGAAGGTGAGGAGCATTTTTGTCATTCTTTGAAGTTGCTCATGTTTCCATTTCAACTCTTGAGTGAGGTTATACTTTTGAAAAAAAAAATGAAGGATGTCTATCCTCTTTATCCTTTATCCCTTTTATCCCTTTATCCTATTCACCTTTATCCCTGCTTTATCCATTTCTATGGTTCCAAAGCATAACATTTGGGGTGGGAGAATTGATAATGTGCAAAATGAGAGGGTGAGATCCAATTTATGCAGGCATTGCCACATGACATCACAAACTGGTACAAATCCATCATCCAAATACAACTTTGTTCACTACACGGTGTAATTGACACATCATCATGGCGTTTTCATCAGGCATGGGAAACGTTCCCGATTTCTTCATTGTCAATGTCTTAGTCATTTCCTAGATTCGCGTGAGCAACTTATAATACAATTTGTGGCTTTTGTGTACAACCATAGCGTTACATGTGATATGAGAAACTTAAATTCAGCTCCATGAAACACGAGTGCTGAAACAAGTTTGACTATTGATGTCGACTAGTTCTGGATGTCTACACCTCTGTGCAGTAATTGTAAGATGTGATTGTGATTTGCATGTTTGGCAGAGCGTGGCCTAGATGATAACATTGTGTGCGGTATCAAAACGCATTCAGTTGCGTAACTTTCCGGTCGATGGTGTGCTGAGCATTTCCCCCTTTCTGAAGTGCATTTGATTGCCAGTGCCACAATAAATTAAATAGATCTCGCATTGTTGTGCAACATCGTTATTTGTCAAAATTATGTGTGCATATATAAATTAATCCAAATTTTATAAGGTTCAGATATACATACGTGTGTATAAATATTTACCAGATGAGATGCCAGTTCTACGGTCAGGGAAATCTCGAGGTCCTGCTTCTTATTCGCATGGCAGATGGTCAGATGGACGTGTCCCTTTTTCGTAATTGTAATACTTGCTCTCTCTGGTTGGGGTCAGTGGTTACACCACTTTGCACTATTCTCTGTATATAGGCGAAAACCCTATATATATATTTTTTTGTTTTTCCTTTTTCACATGTGGTTGTCATTATTAGGCAGAGCAGTGAGTGCCAACAATTATGATCGTAAACCAATGTAGAATCATTAAATGAGTTTGTGATGTATATTTGGGCTATGTAAGGTATACATAGATAAAGCAATGGCAAAAATTGTAATTAGTATGTCACAAAAAGGCAAGGATTGTTTTCTTTGCACATGCAGGTTTCTGTCGGTAAGATATAAAAATGATCTCGTCAATGTAGAGACAAAGCTTTAATAACATATGAGGGCTGTTGGTGGCTCGTTTATAAGGTAAAACCCCATCACAAAGATTCTCTGCCTCTAGATGGACCCTTTCGATTCATTAAAAAATGTGTCAACGTGTCAAATATAATGTCAAAAAATATGAATTTGTGCACTGTACGACATACTCGGATTCACATTTGCATATGTTGCATATGGATTCTGGCTAATGTGAATGTGCCTTCAAGGCAATTTCTCTATTTAACTTTTGTTATGTGATGAGAAATTGTCATATTAGGTTGGTGTGGGTTTATTTTGCTTACCCTGGCATATCCAGGACAAGATATCCAAACCGTTTTAAGAAAGGTATACTATGTAGTTACAGCTATGAGGGTGCAACATACATACGGATGGATACGGCTTGCCCGACACACAACCTCTGCATTAAATTAAGTTATTGGCTTCCAATCAAAAATTGTTCTGTTTGGTGCAGTTTTCTAGTTAGTTGGGTATTTTTATACATAATTATGATACAACATATCGAGGACAAGATATCCAAACCGTTTTAAGAAAGGTATACTCTGTAGTTACAGCTATGAGGGTGCAACATTATTTATAGGCTGCGGATCCAACCAAAGTCATGTAATATTCATTCAAAACTAATTTTGAAGTTCCCCCTTTACTGCCGTGTTTTCAAAATGACATTTGGTCACATGTTACTTCATGGGAGTTGTGTATCCAGATATAAATAACATGGAGGCTAGCTCCATCGAAACCTAAAATCTTTGCCAAATCTTACTTGGCAACATTAAGATACTCCAAATCTCTATTTGTGAAAATATGCAGTTGCTCCCAAATTGCAAAATTATTGTTTTGGAGTGTCACGCATCACTTGCAATTCCTTTATGAGCTTTTGAAGAAACATCATACTTCGGTATCACCTTTTCTTTTGTTTTTACTGAACCTGCTGCAGAATAGATAATTGTAGCTCCCTCCATAATTTGCTCTTCTTAAGCCCCATTCTGTCTGACATACCTCTCCAATCCCTCCATCTCTCCCCCACCCCCCTTTCCCCACTTCACCGTGCAGTCTTCTGGATCAAGGCGTGTTTCACCCAGCTTGTGTTTCTATGACGTTCTTCTCTTTCTTTCTGGGCTTTCATTTTGTTTTCTAAACAAAATCTAGACATATGGAAGAAGAAGGTGGTAGATGATGGTAATGTACTGATGGCATGGTTGTAATGAATGGTTGGGAAACAACTACATGCAGAACAAGCAGGTGAATGAAAAGACAAAGGAAAGAAATGTAACCCATAGGTAAGAGGGGTGGAAGTGGATAGAGACGATTGGATAGGAATGGAAGATGACGAGTTGGTGGTTTAATGCCACCAACTCATCCACAAGGAGGAATAGCACCAAAATGAGTAACAATGGCCCAGAAAGGAATATCATGGGATAGAGTGAAAGTTGTGTATTAGAGATCATGGATTTGGACTTTATAAAAATATGTTCACCCTCTGTTATGTTCATAAAATAAAAATATGTTCACTATTATTAAGGCTAACCCCCGCTCTAGCAGGGAAAATGGCCTTAAAATGCATGTTGTTGTCTGTACTATTATTAGTACCGATACCCCAATGAAGCCCTCATCTATTGCTTATGCATAAGAAATAACGTTGTCGGGAATACATCTCCATAAAAACGATGGTATATGATCCCTTTAAGCACATTTTAGATTAGCACTCTCTTTTCAAGTAATGCATCCTCAGCGCAAAATGAGACATTTCTGTATAGCGATGTTCACTGTTTATAAACAAACCCACCATATCCGCGCATGCGCAGCAGCCTGGTTGGCAAAAGCGCAGTGTTTTCGTTTTGCACAATGGCGTCGCTCGACACACATTTGATCGTTTCGGAGTATTTTAAGTCTTGACACTGTTGCAAAATCTCGGTACAAATCGAAGTTGAGTTATAGGAATGGTGAGGATATTCTTCCGGATCCATTTGCATTGAACGGATGGCAAAACAATCCATCTTGCTGACCAGATTTGAACTACGGCGACGTGTACACGTACTTGATCGACACACCGGGTATCTCCACAAGGGAGTCACTGAAGGCATTCAGGTCACTAGAGGCATACAATTTTTTTTTAAGTGGTCATGTGAAGCCACTGTGGTATCATGCGATCGGGAATGATGTACCAATCTTCTTTATCAAAGGCAAAGTCATACCATCACAGCGTCTCAACAACAAACCTCATGAGGCCTGGGTGTGTGTGGAGAAGAAGGAAGAACTGCCACTGCCACTCTGCCACTAGAACTGCCACTTTAAAACTGCTAGCAGTGATGACCGGTTTACTTGCACCCACTTTTGATACAACCCCACTTTTGATACAACCCCACTTTTGATACAACCCCACTTTTGATACAACCCCACTTTTGATACAACCCCACTTTCATTGGACATGCTTTGACACAACCCCCTTGGATACAACCCCGATACACACACACACACACACACACACACACATCCCCCCTACCCCCACCCACACACACACCCCCACACCCCTCCCCCCACACGCACACCCTTCCAAACACACACACACACACACACACACACCCCACCCCCAACACACACACACAGATATCCACACACATACAAACACCCCCACATCCCTTCCCCCCACACCCACACCCACACCCACACACACACACACACACACACACATCCACACATGTCAATCCATGCACTGATTCCAGAAAAAGCGATTTTAAAAAGAAAATTAACCTGAAATTGCAGAGACAGAATTATTTATTTTATCTGAGAAGCCAAACGATTCTTCTTCTTCTTTAGTTTCTCACAACTTTGTGTGAAATGCGATCTAGTTAAAAAAGTCAGAATTTGACCAAATATCTTTCATTCGTTTGTTAATATACCTCACCTATTGACAAATCTTCAATTGGAATTTCATTTGAGGTTGAAATGACCGCGGGAGATCGTGTGATAGTGATCACGTCCTGGAAGGACAAAATAGTGCGCTTCTTCTTCTTTAGTTGCTCACAACTTTGTGTCGAATGCGATCAAGTTAAAAAAAAAAAGTCAGAATTTGACCAAATCTGTTTCATTCGTTTGTTAATATACCTCATCTATTGACAAATCTGCAATTGGAATTTTATTTGAGGTTAAAATGACCGCGGGAGATCGCGTTATCGTGATCACGTCCTGGAAGGACAAAATAGTGCGTTTCTTCTTCTTTCAACAATAAAGACATAGCTTCGAGACCGTTCATGGAGAGTGGCTCTGGAATTCTATAGAAATTTATTCCCGAGTTCTTTTCAAATCTACAGACTTGGCATTTAATATGGAATTGTTTTTTTTCCTTGACTTGGGTTTACTTTCTTAACTCAGTATATCAATCTGGTGAGTTTCTTTTACACTTTGGTGATTTATTTGTTAAAAGAACCATGTCACTGATTGTCTGTCGCAGCAAGAAGTCAACAACAGGATTATATCACAGGTGGCGTGGCAAAATGTACGGACAGGTGCATTTGATGATTGGCTTCACAGTCGGGTATACAAGGGTTGTTGCATTCTGTATTAGTGGAAAACAACTGCTGCACATCTCCAAAAGTTATTGCCGCTTCCTCTGGAGATGGTCCGTCAACTCGACAATGCTGTTTGTCATGGAGTGGTGGCTTTACGAAATTCTGGCATGAAACAGCGTGCTATTGCTCGGCAGTATGGCATCACTCAAGGTCAGGTGTCAAAGATCCTGAAACGAAATGCTCAGAGGGGTGTCCCTACTCCAAAACCGAGGCCAGGACGTCCCCGCAGAACCACAAGGAGGGATGACAGCCAGCTGCACCGGTTAGTCCGCAATGGCCGTACCAAGTCAGCTAATAGGCTTAGGGCTGAGTGGCAGCAACTGACAAATGTGCCTGTATCCAGAAGGCTAGTCAACCAACGACTGGTTCAAGCAGGCTATCGTGCCAGGCGTCCCCTGAGAAAGCCACGCCTGACCAGACAACACCACCAGCGCCGATCGCAGTGGGCCAGAGAGCACCGTCAATGGCAGCCAGGACACTGGAATCACGTGATCTTCAGTGACGAGTCTAGATTTCTGGTCTATCGTCAAGATGGCCGCGTCTGAGTGCGCAGACAAGTGCATGAAGCCTACAACAAAGATTGTATAGTGCCAAGAGTCCAAGCTGGAGGTGGTGGGGTGACCGTTCGGGCTGCTTTTCATGCAGGGGGCAAAACTGACCTGGTTGTTCTGAATGGAAACCTGAACCAGTTCAAGTACAGGGCCATTCTGGAAGAAACATTGCTTCCATTTGCTCGTGCAGCCTTTCGAGGAAACTTTGTCTTCCAAGATGACAATGCACGGCCTCATCGTGCTCGCATGATCCAACACTTTCTTGCTGACCATGGTGTAGAGCATATGGAGTGGCCTGCCATGTCCCCGGATATGAATCCGATAGAGAACTTGTGGGCAGAATTAACGCGTCAAATCGACCACTTGGACCAGCAGCCGACCTCTGTGCGTGAATTGCAGCAGGCTATTGTCACTGCATGGCAAGCGATTCCTGTCCAAACCTTGGCAAATCTCGTGAACAGCATGCCTCAACGTGTACGTGCTCTCCTGAATGCTCGTGGGGGTTACACGAAGTACTGAACTGTAATTTTACTGTCCGTAATCCCAGTCGTAATTTAACTTTTGTTTTTGTTAAAACATTTTTTGGCTAATGTGCAAAATAAAGAGATACTTCTGGAAAACGTACAGAAGTTTAATACAGTACTGTCCATGAATTGAGTTCGATATGAGTTTACATCACTTTCAAGGATCAATTTATTTGTTTCGAAACGTCAAATGTGGTTTTTGTTTCTTTCAAAGGTCACATTAACAAAATCTAGAATAATTTCAACATAATTCCAATGAACTTTTGGTTCTAAGACATCTTGAAATGTAAGTTCACCCCCACAAAAAAAATATTCCATATTAAATGCCAAGTCTGTATTTGTGCAATTAACAACACAGCAGCTCACAGGCATTGTCCTTGAAATTGTGTCACGTCAATGATCGTAAAACTTCACCACTTAGAGATGGCCAGCATGGTTGGTGTTTTGCCAACCAAAACAAAGAGTACGGTCACGTGATCGGGTACGTGATGTCACGGTAAACATCGCTATTGAATTTGTGCTACCATTGTTGCAAGTACTTTAAAACCTTATTGAAATGATGAAATGAAGCAATTAATATTTGGCATTTTTCTGGTTAAATAGGACTGAAAATATGGGAAATGCAATAAAGCTTTGAAACATTGAGGAGAATTAATGGGGGTAAGGAGGTTGGAGTGCTCCCTGACCCTGACGTGCAATCCACTGTTCCAACCCACCACCAAGGAGTGAACTTCCAAAAAAGTCCTACCAGTGGCCACTAGGAGAAGTTGCAATATTCTTAGCTGATTATATTGGTTTGAGCATGATAGACTGCATTAAAATTGTTCATTGCTGATAATTATATACAAGTGCTGGTAATTCATGGACCTTTCTCCACTTCTAGTTGGCACACCAGTGTGTGCGAGAAGTGCGCCGCTCAGCATTGCAAGCACAGAAAAACTGCAAAGAGACAATCCCACGTGCACGTCGCCTCACACGCGAGATGTTGCTTTACTGGAAGCGTTACGAGAAGGTGGAGCGAGAGCACCGCCGCAGAGCCGAGAAGGAGGCATTGGAACAGCGCAAGTTGGATGAAGAGATGCGTGAGGTTGGGATCACTCGCTTCCACATTTGTACTGAAGTTTTACTTGGATTTCAAACAAAAATCTTTATTGTTTTCATGTGTTGAAAACTTTATTTTAATTCTCATTTTATCCACGACTGAATGGTCAGTTCTTCAACAAGATTACAAAAATCGCATAATCCCTCGGTGTCTTCCAGATTGATCCAACCTTTCGCAAAGTATGTAGTAAGAATTTTCATAAAATGAAGTCTTTCTGTTCACTGGGGTGGAATGCAAAAATTGGCAACGATTAAGGGATTGGCGGGATAGCTCATAGGATGCATGCACTCCTTTGAGTTAAGTTTTGCATTCACACTACAGTCCTCCTGTTGTTCGACAAACATGACAGTGCTTTTTAGATCTCCCACCATCCCCCATTCCAAACTTCTGGTTGTGTCCCTAAAATGGGAGTCTGGTCTATTACCGTTTCTCTTGAACCAACACGTAGTAGCTGTTTTTTTACATGATTAGGAGTGTGCTGAACCAATTGTGCTTCTGTGCACTTCACAAAACTCTGGGCGAACTCCACCAGAATGCAAAATTCAAGATGGCGACCAATAAAATAAACTAGAACAGCACTTGACAGAACACATCCCTCTGCCAAGCTGAACAGTTTACTTTTTGTAGCCCACTGATAGGCTGGATCTGCTTCCAGACCTTAAGCGAAATCTAAGCAACTCTTCCTTGGTACACACCCAACTTGTCGACCAAGTTTCGTCTGAATCCGTCTGTAACCGTTTAAGATAACCTGCACTTTTACAGGGGAGTAAACAACTTCCATCCACCTTTCGTGGCAGAGGTAATAAGGACGTTTATTGGCTTCTCAGAATCACAGGAAGGTAGGCATTATTAGAGGTAGGCTTTTGAAGGTAGGTAAATGAATGAAGGTAGGCTTTCCATAAGCTGTAAAATCGAATTCTAACAACTTGTCAGTTTTTTACTCTACTCTACATTTACATTTAGCATCGCTCGCATATGGGTGTCCCTCCCACCGCTCGAATATGGCTCAAAACAATAGGCTCTATGATATCGGCTAAACTAACAACTACTTTATTTTCAAAACCACAACTTTCTCCTTTATACCAACAACTGGTTTACGTACATGAAAAGACATCATATTCATTACTGCCCATGGAGTCTGAAACTGCATTGGAGCTCGTGTTATTTGATTTCCATACATGGTCACCTTGAGCTCGGATAATTTCACTCCGTGGCGTCAAGGGTCAGAGTTCACCGTACTTTTACTGTGATGAGAATACTTCACTTCAACCTCCTTTTTTGCTCAGATCGGAGTCACCAAACGTTCTATTCTTTCTACATTGTAAATAGTCGTTGTGGATCCCGTGTCTGTCGACGTACTAAGGGGTGGGGGGGGGGGGGGGTGGGGGGGAGGGTTAAGACCCCGTTTCTCCACAGACACCGGGTCCACGGACCGCCGACCGCGACGAAGATCGCGCCCGGCGGGTTGTGGAGCAACTCCAATCGCCAATTCCCCAACCACGGGCTGAATGGTTATTGACCGTGATCTGAATACCTTTGAGACCACGTGACCGGGTAGACCGGGGATTGAACCCCTCGCGATCCCACACCTAGTTCAATCAGGCGTGCTGAGCGAATCGCGTGGTGTGGGTCGCGTTTTTACACTTCGTTATCTTCGGACCTAATCAAGCAGCCGAATTAGGTTCAAACGATGCCGGGTCAATGGGGAAAAAGACGCACACGAGCAGGTCAAGAGGAAATAAAATGTACACGTCTTTATTCACAAAAAGCACAGAAAAGGGACGAAAGGCAGGCTTATCATAAATCCTTAGCTAACTATTCCCAACACAGGTGCCTGGCACACTTGCACACAGGGGATAAATCACACCGGTTAGACCCGTACCGGGAGGGCGGGCGGACGCTGATTCGGGTGAGGGCAGTTACTGCGCGTAGCGTATGGGTCGATCCGGTAGACAGCACAAAGGAGGATCAGCACGAAGAACGACCAGCATGAAGGAAGATCAGCTCAAAGAACGACCAGCACGAAGGTAGATCAGCAGGAAGGACGCTCAACTTGAAGAACGACCAGCACTGAGGATGACCAGCTCGAAGAACGACCAGCACTGAGTACGACCAGCTCGAAGAACGACCAGCACTGAGGAAGATCAGCACGAAGAATGACCAGCACGAAGGACGATCAGCTCTGCCTTTTATCGGGGGGGGGGGGGGGGAGGGAGTGGGGGAGGATGCCCTTCTGGAAGGTTCCACGCACCGCTACTGGCCGTGCCGGTCACGGGCTGTCATTCAACCAGGCCTCCCGCTGGAAGGTTCCACGTGTTTGCCCACCCACGAACCAACGTCTTCTTCAACAACATGAGGGGTTGGGATCCTGCCTAACTCAACGCATATATGCACCTTTAATTACTACACAATGGAAAGGGAGCTAATCTTTACATTTAATAAGAAATAACTGACTAATGCAGGCTACATGTTGTCATGTAATTAACTAGAAGGGGTTTCTTTTCTTTCTCAACAGTAAAGTAGTACAAACATGAGGAATCATTACTTCTGCCACCGAAGGTAGAGGGAGGTTATGTTTTCACCCCTGTCTGTTTGTTTGTCTGTTTCTTTGTGAACAAGATATCTCAAAAAGTTGTGGACGGATTCGGACGAAATTTGGCAGAGAGGTAGCGTATGTGACACGGACGAAACGATTAGATTTTGGTGAAGATACGGATTCGGATCCGGCTAGTAGAATTTCTAAAGTGATTCTTCACCATTGGGAGATATGGCCAAAAACTATATATAGCACAATATCTCAAAAAGTTGTGGATGGATTTGGACGAAACTTGATGGAGACGCGTGTGTGACAAGGACAATTCGATTCGATTTTGGTGAAGATCTGAATATTGATTCGGATACAAGAATAATTTAATTTCTCAGTGATTCTTCACCATTGAGAGATGGGGCTAAAACCAATACATTGCACGATATCTCAAAAAGTTATGGGCTAGTTATGACTAAACTTCGTGGACGGGTTGGATAGGTGACAAGAACAAGCTGATTAGAGTTTGGTTCAGGTCCGAATCCTGATCCCGCCTATTAGTGGGATACAAAACAAACTGTTCAGCCTGGCGGAGGTATGCTCTCTACCAAGTGCTGTTCTAGTTTTCAGTGTTTTTTCTTGCAAAATAATTTCCATTTGGGTTCCACTTACTCTTCGTATCTCTATTTGATGACACTTGCTAACTTGTCCCTTTTCTTTACTAAAAAACATTTTATTACAGATTTGGATGTGAGAGGAGCATTAGACAATGTGAGATTTTTCTCGTTGAAACGCATCAAATTTGTTTATGCCAAATGGTTGATGTTGTTTTTGTATCCACAGGCAAAGCGCCAGCAGCGGAAGTTGAACTTCCTCATTACACAAACGGAGCTGTATGCGCACTTTATGAGCCGCAAGGCTGTTTACGATGGCCACACTTCCCAGTCAGATATCTTAAGTCAGCTTGAGGACGAGTCACTGACTCAACACCTACCTCTAGGTGGCAGCATTGTTGCAAATCTGGCCCGAGATGACTACGGTAGGACTGCTGAAGTCGCTGAGCCTTTTTTCTCTTATCTTCTTTTTAAATAGTTGGGTTGTTTTCCTCAGAAAATGTTTAAGGCTTGTGGATGTATTGCATATCACTCGGCATTAGAAGACATGGAACTTGTACATTAATCACAAAGACATTATTAATTACTCAATTGTAACTTGAAATCCTAGCATCATCAGTTATATGCTCAGATGGGAATGCCAAACAGACTAGCATGAAACCCTTGTTTTCAAACTTTATTTTAAATACTGACTTGTTTGTTTTTTCTCATACTTGACGGTTTATTTCTGTTGAACCCTTTTCTGTTCTTTCAGATAGTGGATTTTACAAGGCTCAGGCCCTAAAAAATGCACACGCTGCTTTTGAGACTCATCAGAACAAGGTGAGATCTGGGGTCTTGCATTTAAAAGGCTTGTTGCCAAAATTTATTTTTGAAAAGTTTATGAAAAAGGTTAAAAGAAAATGGAGGATCCTTTGAAATGTGCCATTTCACTACTAACACTGCTGCATACAAATTATTGCATACATAAATAAAAGTTTATTCTCGCTTCCAAATCGTTTAAGGCCAAAAACATGACTTCTGCTCTTATGGAATAAAAAAACTCACACACTCCTGGGAAGAATGTGTGACTAGAAATTACGTGTACAGGTACGAATACCTATGCTGAGTTTTGCGTTGTTGTCAGGGCGGAAGAGCATGGGGAGGGAGAAGGGTGGGAATTGGTTTTCCCTTTGTATGTTGTAGAATATCGTTCCATTGTTCTATGTTTCATGAAAAAAAAAATGGAATTGGACTACGAAATTGTACATCAAGCTTATTGTGAGAGCACAAACTGACAAAATAGTCATTTCAAGTTTATATTTCAGGGTTATATGTGGATTATATGACAGTCACGCTGCCCGTGGTTTGGGACAAAAAGATCTCCACATCCGCCATGTTGATGTGGCGCGAATCCGTTTCAGGACACTCATCCTCGGCAAAGCTGCCAACGAGATTGGACGACAAGTCTGTCTGTGATCCTCTTTTAAATTGTTTTAGCACAGACCCAATATGCCCATCTAAATGGTTAATAAGGCCATTCTGATAAACGCTATGGAGCCTGCTACTGATGACTACCCAATATTTCATCAAAATGGGGAGTTATTAACAAGGAGGAAAAGGGTGGGGGGAAGAATAACATGGCCGCACAGCAGCAATTACCAACAGTAACAAATGAAGAATTAACAAGTAAAGCTACATTCAAAGTACACCGCCCCCATGCCAAATAAATAAATAACATATCCTCCAGTGCGCGCCATTGCTGGGTGCCCTCGGTGCCTGGCGATGACGCCATGCAGCACATTGAGACTGAATTGGGTAGAACCAGTGTGCAAAAAAGACCATAATGATTTGGTATTGCGTTTATTGAAATTACAGTTGTTGACAAATTGTTCACATTTTCAATGCATAGCAAAATGGCTCACATGTTCACCAGTACAGCACAATAACAGGTATGGGCATACACAGATAACAGGTAACAGCACACAATTTCCAGTGCATTCATAAAGTATGCAGAATCCTTCACTTTTTCACATTTTGTTATGTTGCAGCCTTATGCTGAAATCCTTTAAATTCATTTTTTCCTCATCAATCTACACTCAATACCCCATAATGACAAAGAGAAAACAGGATTTTAGAAAGTTTTGCAAATTTATTAAAAATATAAAACTGAAATATCACATTGACATAAGTATTCAGACCCTCAACTCAGTACTTAGTTGAAGCACCTTTGGCAGTGATTACAGCCTTGAGTCTTCTTGGGTATGACGCGACAGGCTTTGCACACCTGGATTTGGGGATTTTCTGCCATTCTTATCTGCAGATCCTCTCAAGCTCTGTCAGGTTGGATGGGGACCGTCGGTGGACAGCCATTTTCAGGTCTCTCCAGAGATGTGCGATTGGGTTCAAGTCAGGGCTCCAGTTGGGCCACTCAAGGACCTTCACAGAGTTGTCCCGAAGCCACTCCTGCATTGTCTTGGCTGTGTGCTTAGGGTCATTGTCCTGTTGGAAGGTGAACCTTCGGCCCAGTCTGAGGTCCTGAGCGCTCTGTTTCAGGTTTTCATTAGGGATATCTCTGTACTTTGCTCCGTTCATTGTTCCCTCAACTCTGACCCGTCCCCCAGTCCCTGCTGCTGAAAAATACCCCCACAGCATGATGCTGCCACCACCATGCTTCACCGTTGGGATGGTATTCGGCAGGTGATGAGCGGTACCTGGTTTCCTCCAGACATGACGCTTAGATTTGAGGCCAAACAGTTCAATCTTGGTTTCATCAGACCACAGAATCTTGTTTCTCACAGTCCTAGAGTCCTTTAGGTGCTTTTTTGCAAACTCCAAGCAGGCTTTCATGTGTCTTTCACTGAGGTGAGGCTTCCGTCTGGCCACTCTGCCATAAAGCCCAGATCGGTGGAGTGTTGCAGTGATGGTTGTCCTTTTGGAAGTTTCTCCCATCTCCACACAGGATCGCTGGAGCTCAGTCAGAGTGACCATCGGGTTCTTGGTCATCTCTCTTCCCAAGGCCCTTCTCCCCCGATTGCTCAGTTTGGCCGGGCGGCCAGCTCTAGGAAGAGTCCTGGTTGCTCCAAACTTCTTCCATTTAAGAATTATGGAGGCCACTGTGCTCTTGGGAACCTTCAATGCAGCAGAGATTTTTTTGTAGGCTTCTCCAGATCTGTGCCTCGACACAATCCTGTCTCTGAGCTCTGCAGGCAGTTCCTTCGACCTCATGGCTTGTTTTTTGCTCTGATATGCATTGTCAGCTGTGAGACCTTATATAGACAGGTGTGTGCCTTTCCAAATCATGTCCAATCAATTGAATATACCACAGGTGGGCTCCCATAAAGGTGTAGAAACATCTCAAAGATGATCAAGAGAAATGGGAGGCACCTGAGCTAAAATTCAAGTGTCATAGCAAAGGGTATGAATACTTATGTCAATGTGATATTTCCGTTTTTTCTTTTCATTAAATTTGCAAAACTTTCTAAAATCCTGTTTTCTCTTTGTCATTATGGGTTATTGAGTGTAGATTGATGAGGGGAAAAAATGAATTTGAACGATTTCAGCATAAGGCTGCAACATACCAAAATCTGAAAAAAGTGAAGGGGTCTGAATACTTTCTGAATGCACTATATAAGCATAGAAAAATGGTCATAAATAAAAAATACGTAATTAATAAATCGATAATGATTAAGTAATTATTTAATTGATTAATCAAAAAAAGAATTCATCTGGTTTTGCCAAAGCACTTGCTCACTATTGTGCCCAGATTTCAGCTACTTAGCTCAAAGGATGGGTGAGATATTGCCTGGACAAACAAACAAACAAGAAAACAAACTGAGTGAATACTGAGTACGCCCTATCAGCGCGCATCATTGCCGGGCACTGCAGGCATTCGGCACCCGGTAATGACGTCGTGCAGTGCCTGGAGATGGAATAGGGAAGGGTAGTGTACAACATAACCTCTAGTGCCATTGCCGGGGCGCCTTCGTGCCCAGAGATGCCGCTGTGCAGCACATTGAGAAAAAATTGGGAGGGAGCGGTCCACAATATAACCAATGCGCCCTCGGAACTATGATGGCCTTAGCACACACGCAACTTTGTATCATGCACTCAGGAAAACATGGGACAGAGAAAAGGCGAGACAGACAGAGAGAGAGAAACCTGTTCCACACTGGAAAAATTATGTTACCAAGCTAAGGGTCCTCGTTTGGGTGTGCTTGGACTGGCTTGGGGGTCCCTTCGTCACGCCTTGCTTTCCCCAGCCACTTTTTCTGTGTGCCAGCTCTGCAATTGACCACTACTTGTGCCATGCAGCCAAACCATGAACCGCCATGCACCCAATGAACCATGAAGGACTAGGCAGAAGCCACGATGAAGCAGGCAGGAACCCCAAATAAGAGAAGAGTAAGGGCTGAGAGTGTGCTGTGTCTTGTGCTTTGTATTGCCTCCCACGGGGGCAATTCTGTATTCTGTCTTCTGTCTGTGTCTTTCTGTCTGTATGTTCTGTCTTTCTGTCTTCTACTGACTCCTCTCCTGCCTTGCTCCCCCAGCTCTCTCTGTGCTCTGTCCCCCAAATATTCCTACAGGTCGCACAAGATCTGCCAGCAAACCTCTTATGGTTAAACTGCCAAAATCTCGGCTCTGCTCACCTTCACTCTTTCATTCCACATTTCTCTCACCTCTGGAACAAACTCCCCCACTCCCTTCAATCCCACTCCTCCCTCCAGGTCTTTAAAACAGCTGTTCACCACCATCTCTTATCTTCCCCCATCCAAAACCTTGATCTTTTCTACCCCCGCTAATTCACCCCAGATCCACTTTTTTGAAATTCCAACTTCTTTCCTGGAAGTCCTTGCAGTGTCCATATGTTTTATACCTCTCCGACCTTCCCCCAAGCCCTCTCCCTCCCACATTTCTCTCGATGTCCCTGCTCTCAAATGTTGTGTTTGTGTCCTTCCCCCTCTCTCCCCATCTTGTCTACCGCTCCCCATATTTTGTGTCTTATGTGTCGATTTGACTTTTTGTGTGATTAATGTTAGCTCTTTCATGAGCCTCGATCTTGTATACAAAAAATAATAATAATAATAATAATAATAATAATAATTGGACCTCCCACCGTGGGCGTGTAGACCAATGGGCATGTTTGCTGGCTGTGCTTATTGGCTAGCAAACTGGGGAAATTCCACACTACAAACTGTCTGATGGCTTTCAGCCCACCAGTTGTCCATATGGCACATCTCGTGTCCTCGTGCTGACCCAACGAATGCGCTCGTGGACCTTGCAGAGTTGCTGTATACTATCGATGAATGTTATACAACAACAAATAAAATTGGGGGGGTTCAAGAATGTAGGGAGGGGGGGCAGCAATATTTAACCTCATTACTCTATTTTTGTATTTTTTTTGTATTTTTTGTATTTCTTCTACTTTCATCAAATTTGATTTGATTTCAGCAAGTTTTTATGCCTGTGCTGTCTTGTGTTTTTGGGTTGTCCATCCTTCCGTCGGTCCGTGATAGGTTTTCAATACCACAATAACTTAAGAATGGCTGAGGCGATCGAAGTCAAACTCGGTACAAGTATGTATAATGCTGTAAAGATAAACTGATTCCATTATGGGTTAAAGAGGTCAAAGGTCAGATGTCCCATCAGGTAAAAATTATGTTACCAAGCTAACTTGTGAACCAGTGATGGGATTTTGACCAAAGATTGTACAAGTACATACATATTATGATGCAAACATAAACTGATTAGATTTTTAGGGTCAGAGGTCATGTCAGGTATAAATATGATACTTGAGAACAGCTGAAGAGGTGTAAATCAAACTTGGTACAATTGTGTATCGTGATGTAATATTGTGGGCAGAGGCTTGTCGGTCGACGTCGAAGAGTGCCATTCTAGTTCTACTGTCTATTCTTATTGCTCCCTCTGCTCTCTCAAGCCTTTTACCCTCCCCAGCAACTCCACGATGCACGTGTTCTTCCAATAACCCCCACTTCCAAAGTGCAGCCTCAAAGTGCCGAATGCCTCAACTCTCTTGTTCCTCGCTTTTCCCATCTGTCAAACCACCTTCCATAAACTGTTCTGTCTCACACTCTTCCCTCCAGGGCTCCAAGCAGGCAGTGCACCTCCATCTCATCATCCCCGATTCCGACCCATGAACTTTATTATCCCTATTAAACCTTGATGATTTCTCTGTCTCTCTCTTTTCTGTTTACGCTACATTTAGCAAATTGAGCCATGTAATTATGTTCATTCCATTGTTTGTTTTTTTTGTTTTTTTAAAAGCTTTTATTTTTCTTTAGTTAGCTTAGAGTAAACACTTTTTACTAGGAGAGAAACCTGCCTTACGGAACCAATTGGCATGTGTATGTTAACATAGACTGCATTTGTGTACCTCTATGCTGTTTTGTTCACATTTTAGACACTTCAGTTTGACCAAGAGGTGATTGAAAGCCGACAGGTGGCAGGGATTAAAACGGAGCAGCTGGACACTGGATTTGGTGAGAGCTATAGCCTCGCCAACCCATCTATTCGTGCTGGTGAAGACATACCCCAGCCAGCCAGCTTTTGCGGAAAACTCAAGGCCTACCAACTGAAGGGCATGAACTGGCTTGCAAATCTATATGAACAGGTGCATTGATAAAAGGGACACGGGTTGGAAGAAAGTTGTGCGTTGAGATTGGGCTGGAATATTGCATTGTACTTTTCATCTCAATATAACATTTGTCTCACTAGGGTATTAATGGCATCCTCGCAGACGAAATGGGGTTAGGAAAGACCGTACAGAGTATCGCCCTGCTTGCACATTTGGCAGAGGTATGTTTGTAGGGTCTGCCACACCATGAATAGTTTTGTATGTTTTTGAAAGATCTATGATCATGTGTCTCTTCTGTATTGATAGTCATATGTGCATTGAGAATGTCTTTTGAGAACGTATTTTTCCTTCTCCAGAGGGAGAATATCTGGGGCCCTTTCCTGATCATTTCTCCTGCTTCCACACTCAACAATTGGCATCAGGAATTTACTCGCTTTGTGCCAGGTTTCAAGGTATGTAGTAACCTCTGCTGTGCATATGTGCGTGTGTGTACCCATGCTCTGAAAATATACCTATGTTTGAGAGATTTGTCCTGATTCTACAAATCGATTGTAAAACGTGCTTCTCCTTTTCTTTTCACACAGGTTTTGCCTTACTGGGGCAATCCACATGACAGAAAGGTCATTCGCAAGTTCTGGAGTCAGGTGAGCACCAACAACATATTCTGACTCTAATGCAAGTGTGCTTCACGGTGGTATCTGTGGCATTGATCTATTGGCATCAGGAATGTCAATTAAAAATGTTTTACGAGCGTTAATTCGGTTAGAGTTAAGACAGGATTGCTTTTCTTGTTCTGTTAGTTTTACAGTACTGTATTTAATTGTGCGTTATCTCATCTCATCACATCTCATTTTTATTGGTTCGACATATGCAGTTTAGCTGGACTCGGCCAACTTTAATACAATAACTGCGTGTTACCCCTTCCAATAAAGCACTCTATATAATGATGGACATATTTAAATTAATGGTTTTTCTAACATCCTTTAATTATGCGCATGATATCTGATCTAATCCTTTTACAAAAATTGTAGAGTCTTGCTCCACAAGACTGATTGATGCGTTCATACGCACTGATTATACAAGTCATCTATCTATAATTCCAGTAATCTCTGTACGTTTGTACGTTTGTACGTTTGTCTGTCTGTGACCGCTGTTTCTCGACAACCACGGGTCCGATATACTTTTAACTTGCCAGGTATATTGCTGGGGACCCGAGGATGTGCCTTTTCAAGGTTTCATATTAATCGGACAATTACTTACCGAGCTATGTCCAAAAAACGATTCAACCAATCAGAGAGCAGCGAACGATCGCGTGTGCCGGCGTTGCGAATGGACCAAACCATTCCATGTAAATAGAGGGGGGGGTTCTGTGGTCGTTGCGAATGGACGAAACCATTTCATGTAAATAGAGGGGGGGGATTGTCACTGTACTCGCAAGCCGTTCGCCGTTCGCTTTGGCGTTGCGAATGGACCAAACCATTTCATGTAAATAGAGGGGGGGGATATAATTTTAGATAGATATATAGTACGGGCATATATATAGTACGGGCATGCCCTAGTCAATTCAAATACAGGACTATAGAGACCATTGTGACCAATCGGGCACGAAATGGAAAAGAGGGGAAGCTTGCGGGCTCAATGAAGTGTGATGATCTTAGAGTGAATGCAAAGATGTCGAGCGAATGGTGAAGAGATATCGGAGAGAGTGGAGAGACTTGAAGTCGGAGTTTAGTATTGGTGTTGAGAGTGTGTTGAAAAGAGAAAAAAGGGTCACTGTTTGTCACTGAATGCTGGACGTCACCAGAGCAACAAACCTGCCTGCCATGCCAGTGACGCCATCTGTTTCATTATCTCCATTAATTTTATTTTCTGCCCCGCTCAATTTTTTTTTGTTTGATAACTTACAAATTCTACCTGCCCTTTGTTGTCACCATGTCCTTAGAGTTTCTGTCCTTGTGTATGTTTTTTTATTTTATTATTATTATTGTGGTTCCATGTTTATTTTATTGCCACATTCTTTTTCTTTTCTTTTTTTTAACGAATAAACCGTTTGCAATCTTTATATTGAAGATATATCCTCTTCCCGCTGCCAGGCTAATTAAAAAGTTAGGAAATGTCTTGGTTCTTCATTTTTTATGCCTCCGCTGATGAAGTCGCTGGAGTCATTATGTTTTCGGGTTGTCAGTCTGATCGACCGATATAGGTTTTTCGGTCGCCATGTAATGTCTGATCGACCGATATAGTCTGATCACACGTCCGTGATATGTTTTTGTTTCTGTGATAACTTGAGACGGCTGAAGTGATATAAGTTAAACTTGTTACAAGTATGTATAATGATGTGAAGATGAACTGATTCGATTAGTAAAAGGTTGCTGTACATCTATTCCACCACTCTGTCTGAACCTCCTTCCGGTATCTGCACTTGTGCTTTAGCGACATACAGTCACATGAAAAAATAAGTACACCCCATGTAAAGTTTTGACTTTTTCAACATATTTCAACATACAGCTATTTGATCTTCATTTCAACAATATTGATAGATAAAGGTGATATTGTAGGAGTTGCGGATAACGAGAGGTTAAGAAATTCTTGACTTGTTCAAGGCTCCTTTATTTCTACAGAACTCAAACCCGACCGGAACTCATGTCTTTTTATATCGCCCATGACTTCCGCCCGATCCTCTTACAGGGGCGTGGTTCCAACACCCGAGCGCACGCCACGCCCATACCGTCAATAGACCCACTGGTCCCGTGCTAGTGAATTATGCCTCCATGGGGTATCCCCCACAATATAATATAACAAATATCATGAAACATTTACATTTTGTAGTCTATTGTATAATTTAAATAAACATAAATGCAAATTTAGCATGTGGAAAAAGTAAGTACACCCCTACATTGATCACTACTTCAAATACCTAAAATTAGAATCAGGTGCACCAGCTCAGGTGCAAATGATTAGAACATCGTTAGAGAGGATCTTGGAGGAACCTGTCTTATTTAAACCTGAAGCATTTAGTTTGGTTTGCTCTTTGTTGTTGAAGTGTGCGGTGTTCCCATGCCTAGATCAAAAGAGTTCTCTGAGGCCTTCAGAAAGAAGGTTATAGATGCCTACGAGTCTGGGAAGGGATTTAAAAAGATCTCCAAACAATTTGAAATCAATCATTCGACTGTCCAGAAGATCATCTACAAGTGGAGGAGATTCCAAACAACTACCAACTTGTTCAGGCCAGGCCGCCCCAACAAGTTCAGCCCGAGAGCAGATCACAAGATGCTGAAAGAAGTCTCTAAGAACCCCGTAATGTCATCACGGGACCGACAGGTAGCTCTTGCCACTGTTGATGTCAAAGTGCACGAGTCTACCATTAGAAAGAGTCTGCACAAATTTGATCTGCATGGGAGGTGTGCCAGGAGGAAACCTTTGCTGTTCAGAAAGAACATCAGGGCAAGACTAAAGTTTGCCAATGAACACCTAGGCAAAGACCATCACTTCTGGAACAATGTGCTCTGGACAGATGAGTCAAAGGTAGAGCTATTTGGCCACAGTACCAGAAGACATGTTTGGCAAAAACCAAATACAGCATTTGACCACAAGATCCTGATACCAACTGTAAAGCATGGTGGTGGAAATATTATGGTTTGGGGCAGCTTTGCTGCATCAGGGCCTGGGCAGCTCACCATCATATAATCCACTATTAATTCTTCATTGTACCAGAGGGTGCTTGAGGATGTGAGGCCATCTGTCTGAAAGTTGAAGCTCAACCGAAGGTGGACCTTGCAACATGACAATGACCCTAAACATTCCAGTAAATCCACCAAGGAATGGCTGAAAAGAAATAAATGGAGGGTTCTGGAATGGCCAAGTCAAAGTCCGGATCTAAATCCCATCGAGATGTTGTGGGGGGATTTGAAACTAGCTGTGCATGCAAGAAACCCCTCAAGCATCGCACAGCTGAAAGAATTCTGCATGGAGGAGTGGGCAAAAATTTCTCCCAGTCGATGTCAGGGACTGGTCGACAGTTGTAAGAAACGCCTCCTTGAGGTTGTTTCTGCCAAAGGGGGCAATACCACCTATTAGAGCCAAGGGTGTACTTACTTTTTCCACATGCGAAATTTGCATTTATGTTTATTTAAATTATACAATGGACCACAAAATGTAAATGTTTCATGATATTTGGTATATTATATCACCTTTATCTATCAATATTGTTGAAATGAAGATCAAATAGCTGTATGTTGAAATATGTTGAAAAAGTCAAAACTTTACATGGTGTGTACTTAATTTTTCACGTGACTTTCAGATTTCATGTGGTGAGCAAAGACTTCATGTGGGCAGTGGCATATTGGTCGATGTCACGATGTCGGATTATGTCTAGTTTATCTTGATTGCTACGAACTGTTTCATTGCAAATTTTAAGAGTATATAAAACAAATTTGTAGATCTTGGTGCAAGGGTTGGTATTTTGTGCTCACCTGTGTAAGCAGAAAACCCTTTTCACCCTGGATGCACCCTTTCACGTGGTTATCACAAGCTACCAGCTGGTCGTACAGGATGTGCGATACTTTCAGCGCATAAAGTGGCAATACATGATATTGGACGAGGCTCAGGCCCTGAAGAGCAGCAATAGGTAAGAAATTGATAATATTGTAGCCATCTTCTGGGTTATTTGTTTGTGCGGAGGATTTTCTTTCCACTTTTGTTCCATTGCACTGAATTTCCCTTGTGTGCTTTTATGCAATTTTTCAGTGTGCGCTGGAAGATTTTGTTGCAGTTCCACTGTAGAAATCGCTTGCTTCTGACTGGAACTCCCATTCAAAACACCATGGCAGAAGTGAGTACCCACAGAGATAGTCAGTTGTGCTTTCGAGTTTCTCATCAAATTAACTATTCAATTTCAAGATGATAACTTCATTTTTTGTTTTTTTGTGTTTACTTTATTATTTGTCTTTACTTTACCTGATAGGGTGTCAGATAGGCACGCAACTCTGTCTGTGCCATACCGACTAGTGAGTCGTACGATATTCCTCAATTTCCACAGAATTATCAATGTTAATGCAAAAAACAAAGTGTGAATTGATATCACATTAAATGCTTACATAGTTGTCAGAAATCATTTTCAGTGATTCAGTTCATTTGTCGCACTTCCAGAGGTTTTTGGGTTTATTTTGTTCTCCCCCTGATGAAGGGTGGCGTGAAATATAAATTGCAGAAGTGGTCAGTGTAGTATTTTCTCAGCCAGCTCATTTTCTCTGGACAGTGTGCTGCTATGAACAAATTCATATGAGAGGTCTTAAAGTTGATCGGTGACGTATGCAACTTGAATGGTCCTCGGTAGAGCACATACATCTGCCAGGCTGAACAGTTTACATTTTGTATCCCACTGATAGGCCATATCTGGATTCGGACCTGAACCAAAATGTAATCGGCTTGTTCTTGTCACCTACCCAACTCATCCACCGAGTTTTGTCATAAGCCATCCACAACTTTGAAATATTGTGCTCCATATCGTTATTGGCCCTATCTCGCAATGGTGACTAATCACTTCAAAAAATTATCTTTTCCGGATCTTCACCAAAATTGAATCGATTTGGCCTTGCCCACCAAGTTTCGTCCGACTTCAAGATCGCCTGAATTCAACGATCCACGCCCAACCTGTCCACCAAGTTTCGTCCGAATTTAACCACAACTTTTTGAAATACCCTGCTCACAGGCAGACATCACACAAAGAAACGAGAACTGCAATTGTCTGAGCACATACCTCGGCCAGGCTCAACAGTTTACATTTAGTATCCCACTGATAGGCTGGGTCTAGATCCGGACCTGAACCAAAATCTAAATGGCTTCCTTTTGATACCAAAACAACTCTGCCCAACTTTGACAAAAGGAAGCAAGTTACAAAAACACTTTTGGCTACTTCCTTTTGTTATTGTAAATCATTCATGTGCTGGTACCTGCTTTCCTTTTGACATGGCAGTTAAAGCTTGGTGTTGTCCCTGGTGTTGGCTTAGCGGTTAGGGTGCCGGCTTGGGATCCTAGGGTCCTGGGTTCGAATCCCGGTCGATCGCTGAATTAACGCCAGGGGGGTTGACTCAGCCTGTCATCCTTCCGAGGTCGGCAAATTGAGTACCAGCTTGCTGGGATGAATGATCCCGGTGTGTACCCCGGTTTAGAATAGGCACACTGTATCCCTGCACATCGTAAGAGGTGACTAAGGGTTGGCGTCAGGAAGGGCATCCGGCCATAAAAACATTGCCTCAAACAGGGAACCATGATTGTCATGGGGCCTGCAAGGCTAACCCCCGCTTCAGCGGGGAAAATGGCCTTAAAACGATCATTCATTCATTCATTCAGTTAAAGCTAAAACAAGAACCATATTTGAAAAATCTGTGTGCCAGTGGATGCCGCTTGCTTCTGTGATGTGATTTGACTACTTATTACTTAACTCATTTTTCTCAGGTATGTCACTTGCTTCCTGTTCTCAAGTTGGGCAGTACACATCCACCTAGTTTTGTCATAACTCATCCACAACTTTTTGAAATATCATGCCATATATTGTTTTTGGCCCCATCTCTCAATGGTGAAGAATTGCTGAAAAATTTATTTTATAAATTCTCATATTCGGATCTTAACCAAATCAAATTAATTCTTCCCTCTCCCACACCCAACCTCTCCACCAAATTTCAGACAGCGACAAACAAACATACAGGGTTGAAAACATAAAGGTGGCGGAGGTAACTAGAACGGCACTCGGTAGAGCACATACCTCCGCCAAGCTGAACAGTTTACGTTTTATATCCCACTTATCGAGTGGATCTGCATCTGGACCTGAACCAAAATCTAATTGGCTTGTTCTTGTCTCACACTCTACTCATCTGACAAGTTTTGTCCGAATCCGTCCATCAATGTTTGAGATATCCTGCCCACAGATAGACAAACGGGTGAAAACATAACCTTGGTGGTGGAGGTAATAGCAGAAACATATTTTTGTGAAGCATGTTAATGCTTTTTTGCTTGCACAACACAAGTCCATTTGATGATATTTCCACCAGTTTTTTCATTGATGCTTGGTTTTAATTACGATTGAGCTCATCTATCATGCAAATCATTTGAAGAAAATCAGTTACAATTGTGTGAAAATCAGTTACAAAATAAGTTACAATTTCATGCTTAGGCATGGTGTTTTGCTTTTGTTTTTGTTTTTTTCCTTGGCACTCATATGCGTTTCCGCTGCATTATGTAAAATGAGACTAACTGTTTTCCTCCATGTTTGAAACAAAATGATTTGTTCATCATTTTTTTATTTACACACAATTTGTCACTTCTGATTCCGCCCATTGCTTTATTTAATCGGTGTCTTTGTTATGTAAGTGCAACTGTATAAACAAAACAACCATGCATGATTGAAATAGATAATAAGTGGAAATATGTCATTGGGCCTTTGGGTTGTAAATTGTACAACCCTTTCTTTTGACATGATATCTCAAAATGATTAGTATGTCCAGCAGAGTACCCGCCCTACAGGCCGAAGAGTACCCATCTCTTGTTAACGCCCTCTGTCTTGCATTGTGACAGTGAATCCAATCGATCCTCACATTGCTGTGCCGATTCTTGTCGAAGCCTTTCCTGTCTTGCATTCTGACAAATGGAATCCAATCTTTTTCTTGGTGTGCTGTGTTTGGCTTCTTTTTTTTTGGCATTGTGATGCACTAGTTTGAATTGCAATTTAATTTTAGCTGCAAACAATATATTTTCCCAAAATCCATTTTCTCTTCATTATTTTTCGAGAAGATTGTCATGGGGACCGCAAGGCTAACCCCCGCTCTAGCAGGGAAAATGGCCTTAAAATGCATGTTGTTGTGTTGTATATTTTTCTGGGAATTCCAGCCAAAGTATTCAATATTTCAAAGATCTGAATAGCACTCCACCCCCACTAATGAAACTACTTTCTTGCAACTAGTGCCCCTCTTGTGCCCCTCATTGAGAGCACCCCTCGTGTTCCCTGCTGAGAGCGCCCTTCAAAATTTATTTTGTATCTCAATAACCACAAATACATAATTATCAATACTAAAACGGCATTCGGTAGAGGGCATAGCTCCACCAGGCTGAACAGTTCACTTTTTGTATCCCACGGATAGGCCGGATTTGCATCCAGACTCAACCAAAATCTACTTGACTTGTTCTTGTCACCGACTCAACGCATTGACCATGTTTTGTCATAATCCGTCTCGCTTTTTGAAATTTCAAGCTATATATCGTTTTTGGCCCGATTTCTCAATTGTGAAGAATCACTTTTAAAATTATAGTATCTGGATCCGGATCCAGATCTTCACCAAAATCAAATTGTTTCGTTCTTGTCATGCACCCAACCTCTCCTCCAAATTTTGTCCAAATCTGTGCATAACATTTTGAGATATCCTGCTCACAGACAAACAGAGAGACAAACTGCTGAAAATATAACCTCCATCCACCTTCGGTGGCATAGGTAATAAAGGTATTGGTCGACATCAGTCTACTTTAATGTGAACTAGGGCATGCCCGTACTATATATAAGCTAGGACGTGCCCGTACGTGGGTGCCCGTTCCTTGCCAAAAAAAAAAAAAAAAAAAACATGAATGGTTTGGTCCATTCGCAACGACCACAGAACCCCCCCCTCTATTTACATGCAATGGTTTGGTCCAAAGCGAACGGTTTGGTCCATTCGATGTGATTCGATGATTCGATGTGAATGGTTTGGTCCATTCGCAACGACCACAGAACCCCCCCCCCCTCTATTTACATGAATGGTTTGGTCCATTCGCAAAGCCAAAGCGAACGACCACAGAACCCCCCCTCTATTTACATGAATGGTTTGGTCCATTCGCAAAGCCAAAGCGAACGACCACAGAACCCCCCCCCCCCCCCTCTATTTACATGAATGGTTTGGTCCATTCGCAACGGCAAAGCGAACGGCGAACGGCTAAATCGCCATAGCTCGGTAAGTACTTGTCCGATTAATTTCAAACCTTGAAAAGGCACATCCTCGGGTCCCCAGCAATATACCTGGCAAGTTTCAAGTATATCGGACCGGTAGTTGTCGAGAAACAGCGGTCACAGACAAACAGACAAACGTACAAACGTACAGACAGAGATTACTGGAATTATAGATAGATTAGAAGGACATTATACATATACAGGGCTTCTTCTGGGACCTTAAAATGTGGAGTCAAAATGTTTGCCAACCTAAAAGGAAGAAAAAAAAACGAGCCAATTTTTTTTTTTTAAGCAAATGGACTAATTCTACTTAAGGCTGTTAGTTTGTTTACACTTTTGTCATTATCCTCTCGGTTCCTGCAGCTTTGGGCTTTGTTGCACTTCATTATGCCTACACTGTTCGACTCGCATGAGGAGTTCAACGAGTGGTTCTCAAGGGACATTGAAAGTCATGCAGAGAACAAGTCGATAATCGATGAAAGTGAGTGTTCAGTTACATTTCGGTTATTGAACTTTATTGTTGCACTTTTGCAGCATTGGAAATGTCCCCTTTTTTCTTGTGATAGAAAAAATTACCTCTCCAGGATTTGAACCATGAAACAGGCAAGACAAGAATACTATCAATTGTAATACCCTGAGATATCTTATCTTGCAGTTTCTGTCTTTATTATTATTGGGTTTTTTTGCATGAACAGATCAACTTTCACGCCTGCACATGATTCTAAAGCCGTTCATGTTGCGGAGGATAAAGAAAGAGGTGGAAAACGAGCTGTCGGATAAGGTTAGACACCATGAAAGTGCTGTGTTTCAGTGAAATCACCAGTTTAACACCTGTTGAAATGTTAAGCAATACTGTCAGACATAATGGCATTGCTTTTCTATGCAGATCGAGGTCTTGATGTACTGTCACCTGAACAGTCGGCAACGGCTCCTCTATCAAGGCCTCAAAAACAAGATCTCAATTGAGGATTTATTGCAGTCATCCATGGGCAGCAGTCAGCAAGCTCATACTACCACAAGCAGTCTCATGAACCTGGTCATGCAATTTCGAAAGGCAAGTTTACCCCCAACCCACCTTCCTCTCTAATCCCCATACCTTTCTTTCTTTATTGGAATGCTATGTGATCACTCTGTTCACTTAACTGTTTATTTTATGTCTTTCTTGTCACAATCGTCCTATGATGCAACATTTCTTAGCTGTTAGGAGTGTTGTCTTTCAGGGTGACAATGCTCTGGTCCAGAGAGCACATTGTGTCACCAGGTAGTTTGAGAATGTTGTTGTCAACATCAAACCGACGTGTATTGGAGGACATTCTTGTGGATGAATGGTGCCACATTCCTGCAAAACAGTTGCAGGACCCTTGTTGACTCCATGCCATGTCGTATCAATACAGCGCCCCTTGTTTGTTCGGGCAGGAATGTTTGGAATTTGTCTAGGATTCCGGCAATAACTCGCTTATTCCTCGTCAAAAGACAACATGGGAATTTTTAACATCCATTAGCTAATTCTGGCAGATGGGCCCTTATATTAATGTGAATCTAAGTGGCTCCCTCGTGCTTCGCAAAAAAATTTTTAAATCAAATCACAAGCTTGATAGCATTTGTGATTTTTATTTTTTATTTTTTCCTTGCCCATAGGTATGCAACCATCCTGATCTTTTTGAGAGGCAAGAGACCCGCTCACCCTTCCACTTCTGTTTGGACTACTTTCGTTTGCCCAAAATGGTCTACCGAGAGGCTACACCCACATCTATTTGTTTCTTTAAACAAAAGTGAGTGGATTTGCTGTGTATCTGTAAGACATATTGTATTTTTTTTTTTTTAATAGAACGAGTGGGAAGCCCCGTCAAAATGATGGGTGCACAAAACTCAACACAATACAGAGGATTACCATACACACAAAGTATGAATTATGTCCGACGAATTATTTGCAAAATATAATGGAGTCTAAAAAATGAGACTTCCCTATGTGGGGCTTAGCAGTGAAGGAAGTAATTTGTCAACAATATATCCCTGGTGTTGGGCTAGCGGCTAGGGTGCCGGCTTAGGATCCTAGGATCCTGGGTTCGAATCTCGGTCGATCGCCGAATTAATGCCAGGGGGGTTGACTCAGCCTGTCATCCTTCTGAGGTCGGCTAATTGAGTACCAGTTCACTGGTAATTCCCTGTTTGTCGTTGAAGGCGGCAAAAAGGGTTGGCGTCAGGAAGGGCATCTGGCCGTAAAACATTGCTTCAAAAAGGGGACCAAAAAAACAACAACTACCACGGTCCCCGAAAAGGCCAACCCCCGCTTTGCGGGGAAAAATGGCCTCTAAACGGTGGGGGTTTTTTTTTTTTTTTTGTTTTTTTTTTTATATACACAGTCACACACACACACACATTACCTCCGGGCTAAAACCAAAATTAAGTACAAAGAATACATGGGATCGATCGTGCACATGTTGTTTTTTAAAATCATGGGACGCCTGTTTATAAACTTCCATACAAGGAACACATTGATGAATCACCCTGCCTGTGAAACACCGGATGACCGGGTGACAGTTCATAGCTGGATCGGGATTCAAACCACGGCTAGACAGCTGAGAGGCGTGCATAACTCTAGGCCATCTTGTCATCCCAACACGCCACTTTATTATGCCATACATCCACAATGAACCATCCCTGCAACACGTGGAAACACATCTCAGAGCACACCACAAACCACATCACACTCAACACCAAACACTCAACACCACCACTCAACAAGCCACACACCACAACACACCATACCTCAACACCACACACTATAACTCCAACCCGTCATTTTGACACCCTTCAATTATGCTTTTCACACCAGCGAAATAAATGAAAAGTTTTTTAGTGTATAATTTCTGTTTTAGCCAGACTTTTCACACCAGTAAACACATTCCTTTATTTGGGCATGGTATGATGCCACAGATCGCTGTTGCTTTCTGTATATGAATGAATGAATGAAAAATAACCCGATGTATATACATGAAACAAAAACATGCATACTGCTTTGTGTGCAATATATAATATATTGTGGTTATATACCTGGGGTCATTTCAACTAATCTGTGCTGCTACTTAAAATGGTGGCACATGATTTTAATTGGTGTCGAGTTAGGCCAGTTGTGCAGCCAATGAGTGTAAAGCAGTTCTTCGTTGGTCCACCCACCGATTTACTAATACATACATACATACTTCAAACACAGTTCGGCTATTTAGATATAGATGTCAGCTGAAGGCCGCAGAATTTATTTGTAGGTTCCATGTGATCTTCAGTGATTGATGTGAAATGTGGAAAGAAACCTAGTAGTTTTTCCGGCGTAGCTCATAGAGCAAAGCCGTCTAGAACAGTTTTTGTCCGTCTGTATGTATGTATGTCCCCTCAAACGTATACCAATCAGAGCTGAGGATCTGGTCACATGACAGGGTGATGTGATTGCGTCTTGTGTCATTACTGCGGCTGACTCTCCACACTCCGGCATTTTGATTCCAATTCGTTTTATGCCGAACATATCGTCGAAACTGTCATATATCACAATCGCCATGCTCTATCCTTTTCGTTTTTCAATCAGTGTGAAACACAAACAAACCGATTGTTAAAATGACCATCAAATATCGAAAGCATCGGCGTTGTCTCTTCCAACAAAACGGTACATATAGGCCTTAGGCTTTATGCCTACCCTTCGGACTGCTTCGGACAAATTAAGCCCAGGTTTCTTAATACAGTAGTGTATCATTTCAGTAGTATCGTTTTCGTAATAGTAATAATATAGTAAATATGACCATAACACTTTCATCTCAGTCGTGAACACAAAGTTAATGGAATGAAGCGGTGTATGGTCCATGAATCAATGATAAGCGGTGTACGGACTAACAACCGCGGAAGTAAGGAATTCGCCTCGGTTTTTTGATCGCATGTTATTTACCCAACTCTTGTGGGATATATAGATTACAGTAGATCTTCCCTCAGTTCTGTAAGTAAAACTTACCTCATGAATTTCGGGATTCCTCCAAATTTCTTTGTTTATTGTTATAAACAGCATCAGCGACTGTTTAAAAAGCTAATCATATGTGTTTGTGGTTTGCCTACAGGAGGAGGCTATGCCTACAAAAAGCTATGCCTACAGGAGGAGGCATAGCCGGCTACGGCTAAGCTCCGGTCGGCCCGGCTGTTAGATTTTCGGTCTTGTTTAAGGATTAATGATTTGCATTTGTTCTTTTGTTTGCCGATTTTGATCTTTACTGGTTGATCAAAGTTCACCTCATTTTATCGAATCTTAATTGTGTTCCATGCAGGTATGCTTGGTGCTGTTGTGTACTAATGATGTTGAGGAGCTCCCCATATTTTATTGGTGGAGTGTAGTTCTTTATCACTAGTAATATTACTTCATTTTAGGTGAAGATTGTGATGCTGCTGATAACTTTTAGGTTGTGCAATTATTTGTTTTCTTTGCAGGCTTCTACACTTCACATTTTCTCCTTTTTCTCCAGAGAACATTCACCATTCATTATTCCACAACAAAGGTAAGTTCATGAGAGCTGGAAGCAGGGGAATAGGTGTGGGGAGGGGCTTTGTACATTTGGTGCATATGTGGAGTGACACCTCTGCACCAAGCGTACAAACCAAAGCAATGGCCCGCAGCACAGCAGGGCTTGGCAAGGATAAGACCATAAGATCTTTTACATGTGCATGCCAAATATTTTTTAAAATCTTGAATTGTCACTAAGTAATCCAGTAAAATACATCCTATATTGCAGGATCAAAATGTTGGAGTACCTTTTCTTTTTCACGCTTTGTGGACATGTCCCCAGCTGAACTGCAGAGGTTGGTTCAGCAAGGATCTCTCTACAGGTACATGCAACATTCCATAACTCTGCACACCCACAAGTAAAATTGGTGCTGTCTATTGGTAGGTTGGTATCCTCTGATAACTATGAACATTTTAATGGTGGCCCTTGTGCAATGCTGTGTATGACGTTAACTGTGATTCCTTATGATGAAAGTCTGTATTTGTGCCCACACAACATTTAGGTGGCTGTGCATTGTACAGGCTGCCAGAGCAACCCTGCTCTTGCAGCACCAGCACACTTGGCACGATGATAAAGTAGACAACAGGTTAGGTCATCGGTCGCTGTTCTTTGTTCAAGATCTTTCATCGGTGTCACAGCGACACTTCCTCACCCCTACCATGCGGGTGAGTTTCACGTTTTCTGATCAAACTACAAACAGTTTTTTAAGTAGGTCAATTTAGATATATTTTGAACTCGGAGAGAAGGGGTTTTAAAGTTCTTGTATTGTAGAGCCAGATAAACTGCCAGCTCTCTTTTTATCGTTTTATCCATGTAGAGACGTATGAGGAAACACAAAGAAGCCATGTGTTCTTATCATTCCTACATCATTTAATTATCTGAATAATAACATATTTATTCAGGCTTTGCCTCACACATCCCACAACTAACTACTTCCCAGTTATATTCAGGGATGTAATCCAACCAGAGCGCACCGGAGAGGTGCTCTGGCACGTCAATCCATCCGAGGCGGACATTAACTCCCAACGGTTAAAATAAATAATAATAATAAACGCCCATGTTCACGATGATTTGAGTTATTGTGCTTTGTGTGCTTTTATGGCCAAATAATATGGATCAATCCTTGGATATGTCGATACGTTTAACACTTTGTCTTGGGAGCAATATGATAACAATGCAGGTTTGAGGCAACACAGACGACCAAGGTGAATTGCTGAATATAACAAGGTCTAGAAGTGAGACAAACTTTCCAACCATTTTATATCCTTCATGAATTATCTTATGTTTACAAAACGTATTTACACCCTGGAAGAGGTGGCAGCATGGAAAAGTTTGGATGCCTACAACTAGTTGAAGTCTGAGTGGATCAGTGATCTGGCTGTTCTTCTGTAGAATGGCTATCACATTGTACGAGCAAAGGTAGGCCTGTAATACATCAATGACACAGACTCGTGTTGGCAGAGCAGATAAACATGATGTTATATACAGTCGGACCCTGTCATTCGCAAGGGGATACGTTCCTGGAAAATACCCCGAATGTCGAATCCGCGAATGTGGGGCCATTGTTTCAATGGGGAAAGGAGGGATAGGTCCCCGGCAGTTAATTATTCATGAAAAAGACCTCGAATGGTGACACTGCGAATGGCAACACCCCACATGTCAGGGCATTGTTTCAATGGGGAAAAGGGGGATAGGTTTCCAGTGGTTCCTGATTCATAGTGGAAAAGTTTTTTAAATATTTCGACCGCAAATGCACATGATTACAGTTTCATAAAAAATGCTAGCAAATTAAAAAAAACTATCACCAAGTACCGTTTTCAATGTTTATTGAAAGAAAGCGATTACAGTTTATTAACAGTGCTTAACTAACCGTGCCGTAAAACAACAACAACAAAAAAACAGCATGAAGCTGTTGAGATAGAGGGATCAAGGTAAAAAAAATTGTGTGATGGACAGCTGTCTGGCAGATTGCCGCAGGTTTCTGTGCAGCTCTTTGTATGGGTGCATCACATCATCCAACCCCCTCTTAAACTTGAGGTAACGCTCCATGACCGGGTTGGCTTCTTGCACCCTCTTGGTAATTGCCCATAATTGTTCTGCCGCACCTCACCCAGAAACTTGACCGTGAGGTTGGATATTGGCACTTCTTCCTCCTCATCACTGCCCGCCTCCTCTTCCTCCTCAGAAACCTCGGTAATGGTGTCCAACTCCTCGGTGAGCTCGTCGACATGCGAGGTGATAAAATCCCACAATTACTCATGCTCCATGTCGTCAGGCCCTCCCCTCCCACCTGCCACACCAGCCTCGCAAGTAAATGCCTATCCACCATGTAGTTGGGAAAGCCTGTAAAGTTTTTCACTGCCTGTGGCCACAGGTTTTGCTAGCAGGTGTTTATGTGGAGGCTCTCACGACACCCAACGACTCCTTGATGGCACCGATGCAGTGAACTATGTTGAACTCTTTCCAACACTGCCCGACGGTGAGCTCTGGGTCAGACTCAATCACATCCAAAATGCAGCAAAAGGTGCGGTGGGTGTAATATGTTCTAAAAGTGGAGATTACCCCTTGGTCAAGCTGCTGGATTAGGGCGGTGGTGTTGGGCGGCAGGAAGATCACCTCGACGTTCAGGTGAGCCACCTTCAGGTCCCCGGTGTGGCTAGGATCGTTGTCGATGAGCAGGGGAACCTTGAACACAAGGTTTTTTTTTTTCATCAGGTACCTTTCCACCTGAGGGACGAAACAGTTATTAAACCAGTCCATGTAAATTTCTGCTGTCACCCATGCCTTGTTGGCCCTCCAAAACACCGGCAGCAGGTGTTTGTTCTTGCCATTGAGAGCTTGTGGATTCAGGGAACTGTACAGCATCATGGGCTTTGTCATACAGTCCCCTTTTGCATTTGCACAGAGAAGAAAAGAGATACCCGGACTTGGCGACCTTGAACCCCGATGCTGTCCTCTCTCGCTTTGAGATTAAACTTCTCCTTTGCATTTATTTCCAGAACAGGCCGGTCTCGCCTGCATTGAAGACCTTCTCTGGCAGGTATCCCTACTCATCGATCACCTGCGCGAGTTAAGCAGAGAATGTTTCAGCCGTGCAGGTACTAATAGAGGCGGTGCAGCGTTTTCATTGCGCAACTCTCTGGGCATAACGTCTTATGCAGCAGGTGATATATGTGGTGGAGTGTTTCATTCTGTAACTTACAGGGCATGACGTCTTGCACAGCAGGTGGTAGATACAGTGAAGCATTTTCATTGTATAACAGCTCAGATAATGCCGTATTCAGCAGCTGGAAATATATGCGGTGAAGCGTTTTCATTCTGTACAATAACTCGCGAGGGCTGACGTCTTACACAGTTGGTGGGAAATGCCGCGCAGCTAAGTTTTAGTGTGAATGGTGGGATATGCCATGCAGTTAGGTTTATAGTACGAATGTTGGGAAATGCCACGCAGCTTGCTTATATATTTGTATCTGGCCGCAAAAAGACATGAAAACGCGAAGCACACAGCCGTGAATGTAGAAGCAGCTCATGCTCGCGGCTCATGGAAGATATGTTTTTTTTTCCCGTACATCAAGCTGATTTGTGCTTGGCTGGTGAAAGATATTGTTGCGGATATGAGGATTGCATTTTTTTGATTGTGTTGTATTATATTGGAGATGGTGATGAACTTTGTTGGATATGGCCCCTCCTGCCTCCGGAGCTGTGTAAAGGTCAAAGGGCGTCCCATAATTAGTCCAAAAGCATGCACGTCAGCCAATCATAGAATACCCCTGTTCAATCGTTATATCTTATTATGTGTTTTAGGGTAAGGCTGTGTCTCCCATTAATTGAAATGCTCCATTGCACCAGTGAAAGAGATAGATTCCCTTCATTCCCATTCCCAAAACTTTCATTTCCCCTTTCGTCATTGCCAGGCCTCGAGTGCCATTGCCAAGAACCTCCCCTCCAATTGCCGCCATTGACCACGAGGCAGGGTCGGAGAATAAAGGCGTGTCTCCACCTCATCATAGAGGGGAGGAGTGAGCCAGCCCCACTCTACCAACCATGAGCCAGGGGTTTGGCTAGAGAGGGCGGAGGAAGAGCGATCGGGGAGGTTCGCAAAGGTTGAGGGGCGGGGCCTATATAACCCACGGCAGGGCGTTCCCAAAAGGAGATGAGCTTTTACAGGCAGACGAGAGGGAGTCCAAGCAGTTGGGTCCAAGAGATGAGCTTTTACAGAGAGACGAGAGGGAGTCCAAGCAGTTGGGTCCAAGAGAGGCCCTTTGAGTTGAGTCCGGGAGAAGTCCAGAGTTGAGCTGCAGCTCGAGCCACCGAAACTGCATTTACTGCAGCTCGAGCCACCGAAACTGCATTTACTGCAGCTGGAGCCACCGAAACTGCAGCCACAGCAGCGTGAGGCCTGGACGGCAGTTTGGAGCAGGGCCGCGAAGGAGCGGCGGCTGCCCAATGAGTCGATCAGCTGCAGGACCAGTTGGACCTCCCTATCCCGCCAGCCATCCATCTCCCGCCAGTCCTATCATCATTCCCCGCGTGAGTCTGTCCTTGTTTGTTCTGTCCCTGGGTTAATTAAGCTTGTATAAGCTAAGGATTTCACTGTGTCACCTGCGTCTCATGTGCCAGTAAATAAACGTGACTGCTTTCTTCCTGCTTATATGTGTAAATAATAAACCCAGTTAATCTTCTGTACGTCTTCTTCCTCTTTGCATTCGGTCGCTTTAGAGTTTTCCATATTGAGCAGCTGCGGTGCGATACGGCCAACGTTTGGGGTTGAATCGAGTTAGTCGGGGAATAACTGTTCGGCCGCGGTTACACCACCGCTCGGTCAAAATAACATCTTAACCGCGACCGTAACAATTTGTGTCGGGGAGTGGGATACGAGGCCCGAAGCGCGCTTAACGCGCTCAAAATTACGAGCTGCTGGAAATTTGTGTTGTAAAGAAAAACCCGAATTTTGAAATCGCGCCATGGCTGGTCAAGGCGATCGGATGCCGGTGGGTGAGCTAGAGGAGGGGTTAGGAGTAACCCAGGATCAGAGGGACGAAGTAGAGGAGAACATTGGCAATGTGGTTGAGGGACTGAGGGAGTATCAGACGCACAAAATGGCGTCCTCGCGCACGTGGGTGTAGCGGCACCAAATTTTGCCGCGCCCGCGACCGTAGCAGCGCCACCGGTAGATTGGAATCTTTTTATGATCCAAATGAAGGCCCTTATGGACAAGAATAGTGAGCAATTGGAAGCCAAAATGGGGAACCGGATGGATGCTCAGAGTGAGCAAATGAAGGCTCAGAGTGAGCAAATGGGGGCAATGAGGGGCAAAATGGGCGAAATGGGGGGCAAAATGGGAGAAATGGGGGAACGGCTAGAAGCTAAATTTGAGGGGTTAGACAACGGGATAAAAGAGGTAAAAAAAAATGGGTTAATGGGGTTAGAAAATAGGATGGAAGACAAATTGCGGGAAATAGGGGAGCAATCCGCCCGGGAAATCGAACAGATGGGGAACCAGATAGAGGAGGTGAAAATCGGGTTAGAAAGTAAATTGGATGCTCAGAGGGATGAATTGGGACAGATGAGGGTAGCATCTACAAAAGAGAGGGAGGAGATGAAAGAGGAGATACGACGAGGTGTAAGTGAGGAGGTCTCGGGGGTATGCGAGGAGGTAAAGCGAGGCGAAAAGCGTATAGAGAAAGAGGTGAGGAATAATACGGCGAGGTTACAAGGGGGAATAGAGGGTCTGACGAAGGGAGTAGAACAGCTGACAGTGGGACAAAAGGAACTTGTGGACCAAGTGGAAAAGAACACGGCAATAATCGGGGGGTTAAAAGCGACACAAAAAGACATTAAAAACGAATTAATAGCGACACAGAAGGAATGTCAGATGGTACATGAGGGACTGACAACGAGGTTGGACGAGGTGACAGAGGTAATGGAGACGAAGGACCGGCAGGTGAGGACGCACATAGAAACGGTCACGGTAGCCTTAGAGGACGAACTTGAGGAGACGCAACGGGAAATAAAAGAGGTGAAGCAAAAATTAGAGGAAGTGGAAGAAGAGGTGAGTGAAATTAAGAGACGGACAGAAACAAAAAAAGAAATCCAGGAGGAGGTGATGGAATATGTACAAGGTCGGTGCTCAACTCATAATGATGTGCTCGCTAACCAAATAAAGAGTTTGCAGGTGGCGAAGGAGGTGCGGAGACGAGGTGCCAAGGTGAGTGGCGATATAATCGGAAATGTACATGATGTGAGGGGAGTTTCAGTCGGCTTGGGGGTTGTTGTGGACCCGGGTGTTCGTGAGAGGCCGTTCGTGAAGTGTGCGACAGGTCTGGTGTGCGAAAAAAGAGGTGTGCGAGAATGTCCGACCATGGGGTGTGTGAGGAAAAAGTGCGCGCCGAGGAGTGAGTGTGCTGTCGAGAGTGAGTCGGTCGTAGCGCGTGTGCGAGGGAGCACATGGAAGCGCGGTGTGGTGAGTGTTACGGAGGAAGTAACGAGAGAGTGTGCGCGAGAAAGGTGTGTAACGGACAGGGGCATGAGGAAAGAGTGCGCTGTCGAGAGTAAGGGTGAGTGCGCTGTCAAGAGTGGTGGTGAAAGTAGTGAGAGTGACACGGAGCGTGAGTTGGTTGTGACAGGTGAGCGAGGATGTACACCTGGAATGGAAGGATGCACACCTGGAATGGTAGAGCGTGTGTGGGAATGCATACTTGAGTTGGTCGTGAGGCACGTGGTTGGGTGTGCGAGTGAGAGCACACCTGTAATTGTCACAGAGGAGGTGACCGAGAAGGGGGCGCGAAGAGGTGTGTTGGTGAGGTGTGCGAACAACGAATGTGTGCCAAAGTGTTCGGTGGTCAGGTGTGTGACCAAGTCTGTGAGTGGAATGAGTGTACCTGGGTGTGTAAGAGAAGGTGCAATGACCAAGAGCAGGGAGACGGCTGGATGTATGAGCAAGAAAGGGGTAGCGTATGCGTGTAAGCATGCAGGTGAGGCATCGACGGTAACCGGGTTAGCGGTTAGGACGACATTTAGCCGAGTCGGGCCCTCGGTGCGTGCCGGGCTTCGCGTGCCGCGAGAACCAGCGGGGATCCGAAGCACGGCGGGTTCGAAAGGACCGCCGTACGTGATCCACGCTGGGCCGCGTTGGGAACGGCCGCGTCCGTGCTCCGCTAGGCGGAACGGGCAGCCCGATAGGAAGGGTCATCATGGCGACCCCTTTTTGTTAAGGCGTTCCGGCAGGTCGAGATCGGGCAATTGGATGGCTCCACGCCGAGGTGGTGCGTGGGATCTCGGCCCGGGTAAGCGTCCTTCCCTGCACCGAGTGCCGGACGCATCCAGCCGCCGGCACCAAACAACCCGCATTCATTGCGCGGCTTTACGAAGCCAGGCTTTGGACAGGAATTGGCGCACCGAGAGGCATTAGTTAGTAGACTGTGTGACGAGAATAGTGTTTTGGACCCAAAATTAGAACAAGGCAAAATTTGATGATTGGTACGGTGATTGGCAGATGATTGGCAAATTTTTGATTTGTTGAAATTTGATGTGCAAAATTGGTAGTGGGAAATGCCCCATGTGATGGGATGGCCAATCCACCATCCCTCACAAGGGGGGCAAAGGAGCACTAGATTTATGGGGTTGATGGCAGTGAAAACTAGCCCGGGAGGGTTAGGATATATCGTGTGTAGGGATCTAGCGAAGATGACATTAGGTAACGGTAAGATTAGTTAGTGACTGATACCTGTAGTGGGGACGCAGGTAGGTTAGTGTGGATGATAATGACGTGGTATGTGCTTAGTTTAAAGGGAAGACGGGGAGCACTAAGTTAGCAGGTTAACAGGTAGTTCAGATGATGCCGTGTGAGTGTTGGAGGTGTATACAAGTGTATTGTGAAAAGTGTATGGTGAACAGGTGTGATTGTGAGGAACAGGTGTGACTGAACAGGTGTGATTGCACAGGTGTGCAACTGAACAGGTGAATGGAGCAGTGTATGAGTGAGTGAAGGTGATGGGTGTTGTGCTGACCAAATGGTCCAGGAAGGAAGGAGGGTGCAGGTGGCACCAGGTGTGAGTGCACAGGTGTGCACCAACAGGTGTGTGAAATACATGGAGTGTGGAATATATGGAGTATTGGAATGGATGGTTGTGGTGTGAGTAGAATGGAAACTATGGAGTGGAGTGGATGGTGCGAAGGTGTGAATGGGGGAAGGATGGACCCCCATCACGAATACCCGGGGCGGGTAGTGTAAGTGGGTATAGGTAAATTGTGGTTGGATATTGGCATCTGTGGTGCGGGTGGAAGAATGGTATTTGGATGGGTGCATTAGTGTTGTGGAAATGGCTGGGCGTGTAGCCTGTTAGTGTGTGTAGTTGGTTTGGGCACTCCACCACTATGAGGATGTTGGCCAGGTGAGTCCGCAGGTGGGCTCTGGGAGCCGGTAGTTGTGGATGGGGCCTGAGGATCCGGAGGACGGACCCGGGTAGCCCAGTGCCAGAGGGCACCGAGTGGGGTGACAGAGCCAGGAGGGGCCTTCCCCAGTTAGTTAGGTTAGGGTGAGGAGCTGGGTAAGCTCGGGTGGCAACTGCAGTGGTGGAGGTGTGCAGGTGGGTAGACCTGCTGGGAGAGCTACACGTCACAGCCCAGAAATTGTGCAAGGGCACCGGGAGATGAATCGGGGGAGTGAGACCCCAAATTGAGAAGCACCACAGTTTGGTCAATGGGAATTGGTTTTTAGAACCCATAGTGTAAGTTGGCCAATGGATTGGCAGGGAAAGACCCCGGGTAGTGTAACATGTGGTAAAGTCATTTAGAGGATAGTTAGGATGAAGAAGTCTCCTCGCACCATCTGCATGCACTCACCTGAGGTGACAGGTACTCCACACCATGCCATGTTTTGATTATTCTTTATTGTGCAGATGTTTGGAATGTGAGACGCATCATGACGTGGGTGTGACATTGTGCTTTGATGTTCCATCTCTTCCTCCTTATGAGGATTGATGATGAATTGGGTGATGGCAAATTTTGAAGTAGAGGGATTGTGGTGACGAATTTGGTATAGGGGAAATATGGGGAGACGAGACATTGGCGACGAATTTGTAAATGTGTAGATTTTGTAAATATGGGGTAAGGGCAAGGGTAGTGTAGGTGACAGGGGGGGTGACGTACGGTAGGGACGAGCTTTCTCATTTCGCTCTCCGTACGCATTTCGCCTTGCATTGCCTTATTGATGTGTACCCTTGTGACCTTACCCCTCGCTCATTTGTCTTCCCCCTTTTGTCTCCCACATGACCTGTGCGCCATTGGGGAGCGTGCGTGAGTCGGCCATTGTGCGCCAGGAACTCTCAGAACCAGCTGTCTGCATCGATGCACCACATGATGGACCACATGTCTGTGGCCGAGCACCACTTCTGGACCCCATGGGTTGGGGCATGGCCCCTCTGCTGGAACCGGCCATGAGGGCCCGAAATCTTGCTGGCGGACCTTGGCCACAGGGCACTGATGCCCCACAGGTGAACCACACGTAGTCGGCCTTGTGGGCCATAAATAAATAAAAGGGACACGTTGGGTGCAAGTTTTAATACAAATAGGCCGCCAGCAAAGGAAAAAGACAACATCTGGAAGAAAATAATAACAGCCAGCAGAGGGAGCCGAAGAGCAAGAGATCACCTGCAGGGTTAGGGGTTGTTGGTTTATTTTTATTCATGAACAATGGTGACTGCACCGATTGGTGCTTGAGGGTGTTTTGGTGCGTTTTGGGTGCTTTCATGGTGCATTGATGCAGAGCAGACTGTCTCCCCCCCAGAAAGAACAATTACAGGTCCTGGGTTGAGTTTTGTAAATAAAATAGCGTCACTGTAAATAATGCTTCCCACCGTCAATGTATAGTTTGAAGACCATTCCGCAATTCGGTTAACTGTGGGCGTAAGTCTGTTAGGCAGGGTGCAATGGAGCAGCGGGACACATTTATTTATGTTTTAAAACTGTCGCACTCAGGGTCAGGTTAAAAGTAGAGGGAACTACACCTACATGTCACACTAAATAAAAGTTGTAGGCCCGGGACGTGCTTAAGAGGAGGAGGGTGCAGTGTTGCGGATATGAGGATTGCATTTTTTTGATTGTGTTGTATTATATTGGAGATGGTGATGAACTTTGTTGGATATGGCCCCTCCTGCCTCCGGAGCTGTGTAAAGGTCAAAGGGCGTCCCATAATTAGTCCAAAAGCATACACGTCAGCCAATCATAGAATACCCCTGTTCAATAGTTATATCTTATTATGTGTTTTAGGGTAAGGCTGTGTCTCCCATTAATTGAAATACTCCATTGCACCAGTGAAAGAGATAGATTCCCTTCATTCCCATTCCCAAAACTTTCATTTCCCCTTTCGTCATTGCCAGGCCTCGAGTGCCATTGCCAAGAACCTCCCCTCCAATTGCCGCCATTGACCACGAGGCAGGGTCGGAGAATAAAGGCGTGTCTCCACCTCGTCATAGAGGGGAGGAGTGAGCCAGCCCCACTCGACCAACCATGAGCCAGGGGTTTGGCTAGAGAGGGCGGAGGAAGAGCGATCGGGGAGGTTCGCAATGGTTGAGGGGTGGGGCCTATATAACCCACGGCAGGGCGTTCCCAAAAGGAGATGAGCTTTTACAGGCAGACGAGAGGGAGTCCAAGCAGTTGGGTCCAAGAGATGAGCTTTTACAGAGAGACGAGAGGGAGTCCAAGCAGTTGGGTCCAAGAGAGGCGCTTTGAGTTGAGTCCGGGAGAAGTCCAGAGTTGAGCTGCAGCTCGAGCCACCGAAACTGCACTTACTACAGCTCGAGCCACCGAAACTGCATTTACTGCAGCTCGAGCCACCGAAACTGCATTTACTGCAGCTGGAGCCACCGAAACTGCAGCCACAGCAGCGTGAGGCCTGGACGGCAGTTTGGAGCAGGGCCGCGAAGGAGCGGCGGCTGCCCAACGAGTCGATCGGCTGCAGGACCAGTTGGACCTCCCTATCCCGCCAGCCATCCATCTCCCGCCAGTCCTATCATCATTCCCCGCGTGAGTCTGTCCTTGTTTGTTCTGTCCCTGGGTTAATTAAGCTTGTATAAGCTAAGGATTTCACTGTGTCACCTGCGTCTCATGTGCCTGTAAATAAACGTGACTGCTTTCTTCCTGCTTATATGTGTAAATAATAAACCCAGTTACTCTTCTGTACGTCTTCTTCCTCTTTGCATTCGGTCGCTTTAGAGTTTTCCATATTGAGCAGCTGCGGTGCGATACGGCCAACGTTTGGGGTTGAATCGGGTTAGTCGGGGAATAACTGTTCGGCCGCGGTTACACCACCGCTCGGTCAAAATAACATCTTAACCGCGACCGTAACAATATGTTTTAGAACTGTTATACTCGTGGGTTGTGGGAGATATTGTCATGTGTCTGCCCAGTAATGAACACCGCAGGGTGACACGGATGACCAAACGAGCTTTTTTAACACCAAGGCGTTCAATTCAATGGCTGACCTTCCTTACACGCGAGGGAAAGGAGGGTGACTAACTTACCTGGACGACTTTCACCCGACGTCTTCGCACCTGGATAATCAATCAACTCAAACCGACACGGAATGAAAATGTACAAAATAAACAGGTTTATTGAAAATAAATGCCAGCAACAAGAAAATTCACACACACACACACACACACACACACACACACACACACACACACACACACCTTGTTAAGGCCATTTTTCCCTGCTAGAGCGGGGGTTAGCCTTGCGGGCCCCATGACAATCATCATGGTTCCCTTTTTGAAGCAATATTTTTATGGCCGGATGCCCTTCCTGATGCCAACCCTTTAGTCACCTCTTACGACACTCAGGGATACGGTGTACCTATTCTAAACCGGGGCACACACTGGCATACAAGAAAATTCACGATAAACTAATATCCTAAATGGAACGTCCCCACACAGACCGGAATACAGACAAAGGGAAATATAAAGGTGAAAATAAATGCATTATTTTGGTGGGCACTTAGCTCTGAGCTGCTCTTGAACCTCGTCAGGAATCGTCCAAACCCCCGCGTCCTTGGCGGGAACAGCACGCTTTGCCGCGCAGCTCGCGAGCATGACTCGGCCTCCTATGCAGTCCGCATCTCTCGCTGTCGAGCACGAAGTCAGCAGGCCGCGCCCGTTCCGCTCGTCAATGAATTCCCCTCGCACAGGAGCACTATGAACTCCGACCAGTCGCCGTGAACTCCCGAAGAAGAGCCAGATATCGAATTGTGACAGTTCACCACCAAAGCCAGAAGATGCGAGGAAGTCAAGAGAGACAGCCAAGAGAAGTCCAGAAGCGAGAAGAGAAGCAAGAGAGAAAATTTCGGGCAGAGCGTTCTTTTATACTCGAGGCTCTGACATCATCCGTGCTTGCTCCACCAATCCCATCGTCACATCTTAGCAATCCTTGCACCAATCAATCCCGGACTAATCACTGCTCTACCGGGCGTGGCCTCTGGGACCTGCCTGCTTGTGTTGCGATGTGACTGCTGCAGCATCAGCGGTAGTTGAATGTCCCGGTTCCGGTCGCTCTTATTTATTGTTGTAAATGCGCGATTTCCTGGCTATGTGTGTGTGCGCTGCTGTATCATCAGGAACAGAGGAAATATAACAGTTCATTACATACAGGGGATTCATTACCCATAATCCCTAACTAATTAATATAAACCCACCCCTCGTGATGGGAACCAAGATACGTGCTTACACGACATATGGTCTACCGGATCCCTACTTATGATACGTGGGCTTTCTTTTTCTTCACGACAGTCGGAGCACAATACCTATGCAATTCTACCTGGACCAAGGTATTGCCTACCCCCCACAAACGTAACAATATTTTTTGCGCCCCAAAAAACCATGAATACGTGGGGCACAGGGCTGTGAATGTAGAAGCACGTTGCATTTTATCAACCATGGATGATACGCGTCTGTGAATGTTGGGACCGCGAATGCTGGGGTCCGACTGTACTGCATATTAACATCGTGCTTATCTGCTCTGACATCTTCAACACTCTCGGATGTTTATCCGGCCACAAAGCTTTATCTTCTGTCGTCAATTCCAAGAAAGAAACCAACTAAACAAATAATGCTAGCAGACCAGAGACCCAGCTTAAGGCCTGGTCCGTCCATGTTCCCAGACCATACAGCTTCGAGACGAGTGTACGTACCTCGAGGTCATCCTACCACCCCTTACCACATAGTACGAAAATAAATAATAATAAATAAATAAAACCTCGGTATTTCTTGAAATACTGCACATTGTTTTGTTCAAAACAGTGACTTTTTATTAAAAGGTGTGTGTATAGTTGGGTTTCTCCATTTGCGGGTTTCAGGAGGTGGAACAAAGTCCTCCCAGGACCCAAAGTATCCACCTCATCTTCGGTAAGGGATCACAGTTCATGGACCAAGCTGTTCAACTTTTTCAGAGTTTTATTTCAAGGACTTTTTTCAGTGTCGTCATGAACCCGGGATTGCCTCCAGTTGTAGTTAATTTGTGGTAATATTCCCGGGGATGGTTTTCAAATTCTCAGTGAGGTTCTTCTTTATTGTTCCTGTTGCTCCAATTATATTATCACTGGTACAATTACCACTGTGTGTGCACGTGCGTATGAAACTTTTGCTTATCGTGCTAAAATGTGCGTGTTTTTTATTTATCACTCATTTTGGGGACTCAATGGTTAGTGCTATGTAGCTAAGATCTAGCAATGACGTCACGGACGACACATTTTTGCAGGACTCACGTACTTCAAAATTTGGCACTACACCGCTGCTTATCTATATTATCATAGCCGTAGATGATTCTGTCTGTTGGGTGTCTGTCCGGGGTGTGGATTACTCGGTTTGCAGAGTAGCTCCACCCATAGCTCCACCCATTCTGGGAGTGGCTTCATATAATTATAAACAAATATCCACCATTTTATTAACTCGCATAGCTTTGAGGCCTGTTTTGTAGGCCCGTGGTGTCTTGCTCTCTCCCAGTTTTATTTCAAATCAAATTCGATATATCATTTCATTTTTCACAGTCGCTAACATACTTTTAGACTCGGTTGAAAAAAAACGGGAAGAAAATCCAATGAAAGTTGGCGTTTATAGAACGAAATGAATTTTCAAACGCCTGTAACTTCAAGGCCATTGAGTCTCTCTCACGCCTTTATCTCCAATCTAACTCACCATATGATTTCATTTTTATCGATGGTTTCAGACTCGGTGTCAGCAATAATTGAGAACATTCCACACACGTGGGAAAATGCAGAGATATATTTTTAAAAATCGCGTCATGGTGTATCATACACCGCCCAACATGACACCGACGGCAACGTGTCCATATATATTAAAAATTCACTTTTGCTTTTCCGTTAAGATATATTACTTTTTCGTTTGATGACAGTCGTCACAAAAACGTCAACAATGATGCCGACATATATTTCTTCGTTTTTATTTCATTCAACATTATTAGCCGGAAGTAAAATATGTTTCAGGAAATTACCGAGAGATATTTCTTCGTTTTTTTTATTAGTTATGTGCGCATACACTTTAAATAGGTTTATTTGAAATCTTTAATTTTCCACAATATAATTTACTTGCCATTTATCATTTGATGATTACGAGACACTTCTTCTTGAGGATCGCGACAATTCATGCGCTGCGTGGAAACTTCTATTTCCAAAACGAATGAGACGATCGATGAAGAACGCAGACTTGAACAGGATGCAGCAAGAAAACGAATGAGACGGGCGAACGAGTCCATCGACGAACGTCAATGCAAACTTGCGGGGTCACCCGTGGGAATCCCACGGGCATGGATGTGTGTGACATTTCGACATATTGAGTTAGATGCTGCACATTCATTTTTACAAAATGGTTACTGGTAAGTCATCAGATCCAGAAATGGTGTAATGAACACAATTTATTTACGCGCAAGCAAGAAAGCAAGACGGCCCGATTTCCGATTCCGACGGGCGAGACGGGCCGACGGGCGAGACGGGCCGATTTGGAGCAAGAAAAAGAATGAGACGGGAGAAAAACGAGAGAAACGAGACGGGGAAAGCCGATTGGAGAGGCGAGTGAGGAGCGATTGGAGAGGCGAGTGAGGAGCGATTGGAGAGGCGAGTGAGGAGCGATTGGAGAGGCGAGTGAGGAGCGATTGGAGAGGCGAGTGAGGAGCGATTGGAGAGGCGAGTGAGGAGCGATTGGAGAGGCGAGTGAGGAGCGATTGGAGGGGCGAGTGAGGCACGATTGGAGAGGCGTGTGAGGGATTGGAGAGGAGTGTGAGGGATTGGAGAGGTGAGGAGTGTGAGGGATTGGAGAGGAGAGGAGTGCTAGGTGGAGAGAGGAGAGTGTCAGGCGGAGACAGGAGAGTGTCAGGTGGAGAGGCGTGAGAGGTCACATATTATGTGAAATAAATAAATTGTGTTCATTACACCATTTCTGGATCTGATGACTTGCCAGTAACCATTTTGTAAAACTGAATGTACAGCATCTAACTCAATATGTCGAAATGTCACACACATCCATGCCCGTGGGATTCCCATGGGTGACCCCGCTCGTATTGTTATATTGGTAGTAATATATGGGTCCTACTGTTAATATTCCTCTTGTCATGACGTGTGACCACAGTGCCAATGCCGACATCGTGTCTGGTGAAAGTTGCTTCTGAAAGGTTTATCTTCACCTGATTGCAAACAGGAATGTTCACATGATGACCATATGCTTCAACATGCGGTGCTTATTGCTGGCAACGCATAAAATCAGTCCTCACCTCTAAATTGGATTGCCCAAAATGAAGTCATATTGTCATTCGTGCTGTCGTATTAGTACCCATATGATTGGCTGTTGTCTGTTTTCCCCTCTGTTTAGGCGCTTGTCTTTGTGGAGCCCTCGGAGGCTATTTGCTGTCATGCTGATCACGTGATCTTCAATCTGTCATCCTCGCAAACCCAAGTATCTCCATCTTGTCTTGCTCGGTCCACATCTGTGTTTCCAGGCTCACATATTGTGACACGACGCTGTCTTCCATCTTCTTTTTCTCCTTTTCTGTACACCTACATCCCACGGGTCAGTTGGCTTGGTGTTTTGATATTTTTAGGTTTGTGTTATTGTAATTTGTGGAGTGATATTGACAGTTTGGTCTGCTTTTGGGTTTTTGCTGATCTCACTCCACTCTGCTTGCCCAGGCTACGGGCCCATTTCCTCAATGCTTCTGCAGTGACCGCAGTGCGGAGATTGAGAGGTTACAGCTGGAGCGATGTGGCCCTGTAAACCACAAGCAGCTACTGCTGTTTGGAAGTGAGAAAGGTCATCAAGGGGGTGTCACCGCCCTTCGACCACATCATGGCTGGTCTTACATCCGCATTCCTGGTTCGTATATGAGAATGGGTGATAAAGAAGTGATGTTGCTGTTGCTGAAATGATTGATTTTGGCCACTTCAATCTGCATATTAATCAGATGGTCGGGCAAGTATTTGGTTGAGAAAACGAAAAGGAGGCAGTCGGGGATTTGGTGAGAGGAAGACGGTTATGGGAATTTTAAGGGACAAAGCACGGCAAAACAGATTGGAAAGAGGTGAGATTAAGAGTGAAGGAAGGAGTCATGTTTGGAGTATTACCCGTGGAGCTTGGAGAGAGGGTACGGTGTGTCAAAAATTATTCAAGGTTCAGATAAAACTCCAAACAATCAGCATTTGTTATGAGCATCGTACATTGTAAAATACCTTGTAATGGATCATTGGCTAAAAACAGACTCGTAGCATAGGAAATAATAATAATAATAATAATGCATTTATTTTATATAGCGCTTTTCAGGAAGCCCAAAGACGCTTTGACAGAGTGCAAAACATAATGCATAGCAAAACATAAAAACAATTGCAAAAAAGAAGAATCAATAGGGAAATATTCAAAGCACAAAGGAGGGAGAAGGAGAGGAGATAGTCAGGGGTTAGATGCTGTGGGTTAAATGTTGAATGCAGTGTTGAACAGGTGGGTCTTGAGTGATGTTTTGAATGTGTTGAGTGAGGAGGAGTCTCTGATGGTGTGAGGTAGCGAGTTCCAGAGGGTGGGAGCAGCGATGGAGAAGGCCCTGTCCCCCCAGGATCTAAATTTGGTCCGGATGGGGGGGGTCAGGAGGTTGGTACCAGCAGAGCGGAGGTTGCGGGTGGGAGTGTGTCTGGAGAGGAGGTCAGCCAGGTAGGATGGGGCCAGGTTATGGAGGGCTTTGTAGGTCAAGAGGAGGATTTTGTACTGGATTCTCTGGGAGATGGGGAACCAGTGGAGCTTGTAAAGGACGGGGGTGATGTGGTCATGGGTCCGGGAATGGGTGAGTAGACGGGCAGCGGAGTTCTGAATGTATTGGAGTTTATTAGTGATTGTTGAGGGTGAACCATAGAGGAGGCTATTGCAGTAGTCCAGACGGGAAGTGATGAAGGCGTGGATGAGGGTTTCTGCAGCCGTGGAGGAGAGGGATGGACGGAGACGGGCGATGTTGTTCAGGTGAAAGAAGGCTGTCTTTGTGATCTGTTTAGTGTATTTGTCGAAGGAGAGGGTTTGGTCAAAGATGATGCCAAGATTCCGGATGTGAGGGGAGGTGGATACTGGGAAACCGTCGATGTTGAGGGCAAAGTTATGGGTGGACTTGGTGAGCGTTTTTGGGCCAATGATGATTATTTCAGATTTATCACAGTTAAGTTTGAGGAAGTTGATTTGAAGCCAGGATTTTATTTCAGTGATGCAGTTTGTCAGGATAGAGTGGGTGGCGGTGGAGATGGACTTGGTGGAGATGAAAAGCTGGATGTCATCGGCGAAGCAGTGGAATTGGAGACCATGACGGCGGATTAAGTGACCGAGGGGGGACAGGTAAAGGATGAAGAGGAGGGGGCCAAGAACTGAACCTTGGGGGACACCTTGGGGGAGGGGAGCAGTGGGGGATTTGCAGTTATTGATGGAGATGAACTGACGTCTGTCAGAGAGGTATGATTTAATCCAAGAGAGGGCAGTGCCGGTAATGTTAAAGGTGGTTTCAAGTCGGGTGAGGAGGATGGTGTGATCGATGGTGTCAAAGGCGGCGCTGAGGTCGAGGAGGATGAGAATGTTGAGGTTGCCAGCGTCAGAGGAGAGGAGAAGGTCGTTGGTGAGGAGAGGAGAAAGTGAGTAAAAAGAAAGCAAGTGGCAGTGGAATGTAAAGTGAAACCCAGCAACAATAACAGATTAAATACAAAATCCTGATGTCTTGCGATATACAGACTTGTCATTTAATATGGAATATTTTTTTTGTGGGGGTGAACTTACTTTTCAAGATGACTTCGAACCAAAAGTTCATTGGAATTATGTTGAAATTATTCTAGATTTTGTTAATGTGACCTTTAAAAGAAACAAAAACCACATTTGACATTTCGAAACAAATAAATTGATCCTTGAAAGTTATGGAAACTGATATCGAACTAAATTCACGGACAGTACTGTGTTAAACTTCTGTACGTTTTCCAGAAGTATCTCTTTATTTTGCACATTAGCCAAAAAAAATTTTAACAAAAGTTAACTTACGACTGGGATTACGGACAGTAAAATTACAGTTCAGTACTTCGTGTAACCCCCACGAGCATTCAGGAGAGCACGTACATGTTGAGGCATGCTGTTCACGAGATTTGCCAAGGTTTGGACAGGAATCGCTTGCCATGCAGTGACAATAGCCTGCTGCAATTCACGCACAGAGGTCGGCTGCTGGTCCAAGTGGTCGATTTGACGCGTTAATTCTGCCCACAAGTTCTCTATCGGATTCATATCCGGGGACATGGCAGGCCACTCCATATGCTCTACACCACGGTCAGCAAGAAAGTGTTGGATCATGCGAGCATGATGAGGCCGTGCATTGTCATCTTGGAAGACAAAGTTTCCTCGAAAGGCTGCACGAGCAAATGGAAGCAATGTTTCTTCCAGAATGGCCCTGTACTTGAACTGGTTCAGGTTTCCATTCAGAACAACCAGGTCAGTTTTGCCCCCTGCATGAAAAGCAGCCCAAACGGTCACCCCACCACCTCCAGCTTGGACTCTTGGCACTATACAATCTTTGTTGTAGGCTTCATGCACTTGTCTGCATACTCAGACACGGCCATCTTGACGATAGACCAGAAATCTAGACTCGTCACTGAAGATCACATGATTCCAGTGTCCTGGCTGCCATTGACGGTGCTCTCTGGCCCACTGCAATCAGCGCTGGCAGTGTTGTCTGGTCAGGCTTGGCTTTCTCAGGGGACGCCTGGCACGATAGCCTGCTTGAACCAGTCGTTGGTTGACTAGCCTTCTGGATACAGGCACATTTGTCAGTTGCTGCCACTCAGCCCTAAGCCGATTAGCTGGCTTGGTATGGCCATTGCGGACTAACCGGTGCAGCTGGCGATCATCCCTCCTTGTCGTTCTGCGGGGACGTCCTGGCCTCGGTATTGGAGTAGGGACACCCCTCTGAGCATTTCGTTTCAGGATCTTTGACACCTGACCTTGAGTGATGCCATACTGCCGAGCAATAGCACGCTCTTTCATGCCGTAATTTTGTAAAGCCACCACTCCATGACAAACAGCATTGTCGAGTTGACGGACCATCTCCAGAGGAAGCGGCAATAACTTTTGGAGACGTGCAGCAGTTGTTTTCCACTAATACAGAACGCAACAACCCTTGTATACCCGACTGTGAAGCCAATCGTCAAATGCACCTGTCCGTACATTTTGCCATGCCACCTGTGATATAATCCTGTTGTTCTCTTCTTGCTGTGACAGACAATCAGTGACATGGTTCTTTTAACAAATAAATCACCAAAGTGTAAAAGGAACTCACCAGATTCATATACTGAGTTAAGAAAGTAAACCCAAGTCAAGAAAAAAAAAAATCCATATTAAATGCCAAGTCTGCATATATATATATATATATATATATATATATATATATATATATATATATATATATATATATATATATATA
>NC_136261.1:284511812-284521812 GCF_964187855.1 Myxine glutinosa | reverse complement strand
TTTCCTCGCTCCTCTAGGGGTGGGGGCGTGGCTGTTATTTACAGAGACAACTTCTCTCCCTTTGTCTCATTCACCACGACTTTTTCGTTCGACCATTCATCCTATGAGCTAGCCCATGTCACCTTCACTCTGTCAGGAAACACTCTTCATTTCTTCTGCCTCTACCGACCTCCACCTAACCGGAAAAACAAGCTTACTGACTCTATGTTCGTGACCCAGCTTCCTAATCTGCTCGACCACTGCAATACTCTTCCTGGTTTCGTCTTGATTCTTGGAGATTTCAACGTCCACTACGACGAACCACAACATCCTCTCACTTCAAAGATCATTGACCTCCTTTCTACTTTTAGTCTGTCTCAGTCTGTCTCCCAACCTACACACGTTAAAGGACACATCCTGGATTGGTTAGTGCACAGAAGCGATGATCAGTTGGTGCAGTCCACGTCAGTGACCTGTGCTATCACCTCGGACCACTTCTGTGTCACCAGCCACCTGAGTATTGCTGTTCCTCGTCTTCAGCCCACCTTCATCACTGCCCGCAACATTCGTGCCATCGACCGTTCCGCCTTTAAAGAGGACCTTCACACCCGTCTCTCTGGCCGTTCCTATGTCACTGCAGAAGACCTCGACTGTTGCCTCCGCACAGCGTTGGACTGTCATGCTCCAGCGACACGGCGCGCCATTCCCAGACGCAGGAGTACTCCGTGGTTCAGCGCAGTCAGCGACGAAGTCAGGGCTGCCAAAAAGGAACGACGACGTGCCGAGAGACAGTGGCTGAAGACTGGCCTCACAGTCCATAAACAGTTGTATAACATAGCTAAAAGACTCGTCATAAAAATCATTCTGAAAGCAAAAACGTCATATATTTCTGATCGGATTACTAGGAGCTCCTCCTGCAAGCAACTGTTCAGCATTACCAACCGCCTGTTTGCCACCAAAAATAAATCCGTTCTTCCCACTGTATTTCCTCAAAACGAACTACCCCAACGCTTCCTGCATTTCTTTCACAATAAAATTCAGTCAATAAGAAACAATCTTGACAAGCAGTCACTCCTTTCCTTCGATGATGCTGAACGCTGCTTTCACGGATGACCTCTTAGTTTGTTTACTCCTGTTACTGAGGAAATTGTCAAATGTACAATCCTCAAGTCAAACACAAAAACATGTGATCTCGACCACCTTCCCACCGATTTGTTTATTGAGTGTTTGGACACCCACCCTCCCATTTATTACTGCAGTTATCAATGATTCTCTGACTACGGGTTCATTTCCGCTTCTCTTTAAGCAAGCTCTTGTTAAACCACTTCTTAAAAAGCCCACCCTTGACCTTAACGACATGAAAAATTACCGTCCTATCTCCAACCTGTCTTTCCTGTCAAAGATCAAAGAAAGAATTGTGCTATCACAGATGAATGACCATCTAGTTTCAAATAATCTTTTCAATTCTCGCCAGTCAGCATATAGACCAGGCCATAGCACAGAGACCGCTCTCCTAAGAATAACCAATGATCTTCTGACCTCTCTTGACTGTGGTAAGGTTTCCGTTCTTGCTCTTTTGGACTTGTCTGCCGCCTTTGACACGATTGACCATAGTGTCTTAATTCGTCGTCTTGAAATCACATTTGGTATAACTGGTACTCCCCTTTCTTGGCTGATGTCCTATCTTACTGATAGAGTGCAAACAGTTGTTGTCAATGGCCAGAAATCAGCCCCTTCTCCGCTTTCCTTTGGCGTTCCCCAGGGCTCAGTCCTGGGACCTATCCTCTTTCTTTTGTACACTCAGCCTCTATTTGATCTTGTTGCCAGACATTCAGTTGATCACCACGCCTTTGCGGACGACAATCAGCTGTACAAAGGAAGCACGATTCAACAAATCGTGCCCACTGTTGAAGTGTTAGAAGGCTGTATTGCCGACGTGAAGGTGTGGATGACCCAAAACAAACTTCAGCTGAACGATGCTAAAACAGTCTATTTTTTTTTTTTTTTTTGTCTACAGAGTCGAGGCTCGTGAAAGAGCTAACATTTATCAAACAAACAAGCAAACAAAGTATATAAAAAGGGGAGCGGTCGACAAGATGGGGAGAGAAGGGGAGGAAGCACACAAACACAACATTTGAGAGCAGGGACATCGGGAGATGTTTTTGGAGGGAGAGGGCCTGGGGGGAGGCAGGATAGGTATAAAACGAAAGGACACCAAGGACTTCCAGGAAAGAAGTCAAAAGTCAACTCAAAAAAGTGGATTTGGGGCGAAATTAGCAGGGGCAGAAAAGATCAAGGTTTTGGATTGGGGAAGATAAGAGATGGTGGTGAACAGCCGTTTTAAAGACCTGGAGGGAGGAGTGGGATTGAAGAGAGTGAGGGAGTTTGTTCCAGAGGCGGGAGAAAAGAGGAATGAAGGAGTGAAGGTGAGCAGAGAGTCTTGATTTTGGCAGTTTAACCATAAGAGGGTTGCAGGCAGATCTTGTGCGACCTGCAGGAATATTTGGGGGACAGAGCCCAGAGAGAGCTGGGGGAGCAAGGCCGGAGAGGAGTCTGTAGAAGACGGAAAGACAACCAACCTGCCTGCGGTGATTAAGTGAAAGGCCCTCGGAGATAGCGTCATCGCGGGAGATTCCAATGATTCTAAACGCTTTGGTTTCAACAGCGTGAAGACGAGCTCGGTGTGAGGCAGGAGCACCAGCCCAGAGGGGAGAGCAGTACTCCACAGTACTCCATTGAGCTGCTTATGATTGTAAGATCGCACAGATGTCCTCTGCAATGTTCACTTCCTACCACTATTCATGTTGGTGAAACCGATGTAAACTTTGTTTCGTCGGCCAAGAACCTTGGTGTGGTTTTCGACTGTAACATGACATTTTCCAAGCAAGTACTTCAAACTTGCAAATCAGCATACTTTCACCTGTGAATGATCGCATCCATTCGCCACTTTCTTACTCCTCAAGCTGCTCTAACTCTGGTCTGTGCCCTTGTCCTCTCAAGGCTAGACTATTGTAATTCTTTGTATGCTGGCTGCCCTCAGTTTCTCTTGGATAAGTTACAAAAGGTTCAAAACTCTGCCGCTTGCTTGCCTTGTCTGTTAGGCGAAGAAGTCTGACCATGTTACTCTGCTTCTTGAATCTTTACACTGGCTGCCTGTCTCTGCTCGTGTGCAATACAAAATTTGCACACTATGTTATAAATCATTGTGTAGAACGGGACCTCACTATCTCTCCAATTTGCTCACTCTCTATGAACCTCGGCGACGGCTTCGTTCAAGCGACGACTCTATGGCCTTAGAGCCGCCGCGCACCAGCACCAAGTCGTTTGGCGAGAAATCCTTTTCCTTTGCTGCACCTCTGCTCTGGAATGACTTGCCTTCTTCTGTTCGACATGTTGACTCTCTTCCTGCCTTTAAAACCTTCCTCAAAACCTATCTGTTTCACAAGTCTTTCAAAGTCTAAGTCCTGTTTTCCCTTTGGTTTGAGGTGGGACAGAGATCGAGAGTATGTCTGTGTACATGTGCGGTGGAGGGAGGGGAGGAGGAGGGGGAGTACACATCTGTGGGTTTTGAATGGGGAGGGAGAGGAATAGGGCAAGAGTGAAGGTGTGTCTGTGTGTGTGTATGTGTGTGCGGTGTGTGTGCGTTCGCATGATAATGTAAAGCGCCATGAGGGTCATTTACTCTGCTTGATGGGGCTATATAAGACTCCTTTATTATTATTATTTATTATTATTCCACACAGAAATCCTAAAATGGCCTGGACAATGTTATTGGCACCTTTTAGAAGTTGTTCGAAATAATTAGATTTCAAGCAGGTGATTCTCCTTTACTTTGGAATTTAACTCACCTATGGTGAGGAGATGCAGGTGTCTGTGATATAAAAATCACTCATTCAACCAGTTTGAATAGAGAAAAAGAGTCCTGCTGTTTTGTGTCACTGTGTGGACGACGAGCATGGAGAAAAGAAAGAAAACCTAAGAATTGTCTGAGGAGGTCAGACACAAGATTGTAGCCAAGCGTGGACAATCTCAAGACTACAAGTCCATCTCCAGAAACCTTGATGTTCCTGTGTCCACCATACACATAGTTATCAAGAAGTTTAAGGCCAACCTCTGGCCGTGGCCAAAAGAGAAAGCTTGTTCGAAGATTGCAGGGAAGGATTGTTCAAATGGTGGAGAAAGCACCTTGATCAAATGCCAAACAGATTCAAGCTGACCTTCAGATAGAAGGTACGACAGTTTCAACTCGCACCATCCGTCGCCAACTCAATGAAAGGGGGTCCTACAGTAAGAGACCCAGGAGGACCCCACTGCTGAGGGAGAGACATAAAAAAGCCCGACTGGAGTTTGCCAAAACACACCTGAACAAGCCAAAATCCTTCTGGGAGAATGTCCTATGGACAGGTGAGACCAAACTAGAGCTTTTTTTGGAAAGCACATCATCTCTATGTTTGCAGAAAATAAAATGAAGCCTTAAAAGAAAAGAACACCTTCCCTACAGTCAAACATCGAGGAGGTTCAGTGATGTTGTGCGATTGCTGTGCTGCCACTGGCACTGGGTGCTTTGAATGTGTGCATGAAATCAGGACATTACCAAGGCTTTTTGGAGCGCAATGTTCAACCCAGTGTCAGAAAGCTGGGTCTCTGTCGAAGGTCATGGGTCTTGCAGCAGGACAATGATCCCAAACACATTTTAAAAAGCACCCAGGATGGTTCAAGACAAAACGCTGGACTGTTCTGAAGTGGCCAGCAATGAGTCCAGATCTAAATCCCATTGAGCACCTGTGGGGAGATCTGAAAACAGCTGATTCTGAGGGCCTTTCGCTCTCTTACCGCAGGCAGGTTGGTGGTCTTTCTGTCTTCTCCCGACTCCTCGCCGACCTAGCTCCCCCTGCTCTGTCTGTGCTCTGTCCCCCCAACTATTCCTGTAGGACGCACAAGAACTGCCAGCAACCCTCTTCTTGTGAAACTGCCAAAATCAAGACTCTCTGCTCACCTTCACACTTTCATTCCTCTTTTTTCTCCTCTGCTGGATCAAACTCACACATTCTCTTCAATCCCACTCCTCCCTCCAGGTCTTCAAAACAGCTGTTCATCTCTTATCTTCCCCCATCCAAAATCTTGATCTTTCCCCCCGTTAATCCACCCTAAATCCACCTCCTTCAAATTCCGACTTATTTTATGAAAGTCCGAGTAATGTCCATCTTGTTTATCCCATGTACCCTGCCCTAGCCCTCTCCCTGCCACAGATCTCCTGATGTCTCTGTTTGTTGCTGGTGTTGTGCTTCTCTCCCTCTCCCCCTCTTGTCTCCTGCTCCCTTTGTTATGTGTTCTATGGTTTAGCTCTTCCATGAGCCTCAACTGAGTATAGAAAAAAATGCATTTTATATTACGAGGTGCTGTCAAACAAAAGTTTAAAGGCAGCTCATCTTGAACTATTTATTGGTTTTTAGGTTTACCTGAAAAAAACAAGATTTTAGCAGACATGAGAGCTGTGTACTTAAGCGGCTGTTTGTCAATATCATAGTCGTATATGGCGGTTCACAAAACATTCAGAGTTTGGTAAGAAGTCTGCACACCCAACAACATTTTGGAATCGTTGCCCTAAACAGGATCATTCCTCACTGTACACAAGCATGTTTTCTACAATTGTGTGTTGACAAAAGAGAGCCATTGTCCATTTGAAGCTGAGTTTGTTGTCTTGGTAGAAAAGTGCATAGCAGCGAAACGCCAAGTTGCATATCATTGGGAGTTTTATGGTTAAAACTAAAGAAAGATAAAGATTGAGCAAATGCCGTAGACCGGGCATAGTTACCATGGGAATGTATTTGTATTCCTGCTTTGGGGTAAACACTATTTTACATCACGTTGTGGACTCGAATTCAGATTCTGAATAAAAGTATTTTTATACTACATTCCAGGATAAAACTTTGTTGAGCGTTGAGGGGAGTGACGTTGTGCACATTTATTCCAATTTACAGGCTTTTGTCAGTCTTGGTTTTTGTTTATCACAAAAAAGGACTTGCAGATAATGGCTTCAACTTGAACCTATGAAATGACAAGTATTTTGAAATGAAGAAATTGTGATGGGTGACTATAATGATCTATGGTTCCCAATTTGCACTGTGCTGTACAGAGTAACCTTCAACAGTGCTGCATTCTGGTTGTGCAATTTATCAAGAAAGGATATGGGGGGGGGGGGGGGGGGAGTCGGGAGGCTTGCAGCCAGGGATTGTTTTGATGTGTGAGAATCGGACGTGAGAAACACATTAGCAGGAGCTTCCTGTTTGCGTGCTGAACGGCCTTGGGTTCTGCCTGAGGCCTCATCCGCTGACGATGCCCATTTTATTTGATTATTTCACTCGATCCTTGTTGCACGTCCGCACTTATAGACGCTCAAGGCTCAAGGGTTGTTTCGTCATCGACAAGGAGAAGCAGTATAACTGTCTAAAACAAATGCTTGCAGACATAAGTAATGTGTTTATGTGTCTGTGCTTGCAGACAAGGAATCTTTGATTACGGACAGTGGGAAGCTGTCTGCACTCGATTCTCTCCTAGCACGGTTAAAAGCCGAGTCACATCGCGTGCTTATTTATTCACAAATGACACGCATGATTGACCTCTTGGAGGTATGTTTGTGACCTTGAGATAGTTGAAGTTTCCTTGATTCATGTGATGCGTAATTTAAAACCACATATTTTAATGTGTTCACTTTTTTAAAAACTGATTTCAGGCTCATGGAAGAGCTTCTAAAGAATTTAACAAATGTAGGACAAAGACGTCAGTAGGCATAGTTGTACTTGTACATGCATTCCAATGGCACGAGTAAATAATTAATGAAAAAAAAATATATATATATACACACACACACACACACACACACACACACACACACACACACACACACACACACACACATGACGAAATTGAGCCCGTGTTGCATGCATGAGGTCAGGAACGAAACTTACAAAATGATTGTTTAATTGTATTATTTGTCATTTCCAGGAGTACATGGTGCATCGGAATCATACCTATATCCGGTTGGATGGCTCGTCCAAAATCTCAGAGCGCAGGGACATGGTGGCTGACTTTCAGAGCAGGTAATACCTTCAGAACAAAATGGAATTTTTTAATTTGCATACATTTCATGAAGTGCTTTCATTTGTTTTTGTTTTTTTAACATTACAAATCTCACTATAAATCAGTAGTGTCTGTATTCCTGGAAATAGGTACTAAAAGGGAACAAAAGTCAAATGAAAACTGTTTGGGCCCATTTATATACAGTCGGACCTCAACATTTGTGGTCCCAACACCCACGGACCACTCGTTTTTGTGGTTCATAACATGTGACCTGCTTCTTCATTCTCGCTTCACATACTAGCGATTTTTAAAATATTTATTTATTTATTTATTTTTACACATCAGGATTGGTCTCCTATATCCACCGCCGCTGATGTTAATTCTGCCTGGGAATTCTTCTACAGAAACCTGCTCTTTCTTATGTACAGATTCATCCCATCTCTTAAATTATCTTCCCCATCTTCTCGCTCTTGTTACTCTGAATCCTATGGTGAGGTATTTGCTTTAAAACAACTTGCATTATTGTCCTGGAAGGCAAATCCAACTGAAGACAAACTCAGGTCATTCCACAAAGCTCACAACAAGTGTCTACACTCCGGAGAGCTAGAAAACAACATCTGTCCAATCTCAAGAATTGGCTTTCAAACTTGTCTCCCTCCTATAATATCTAGTGGTGCCTTGTCAAGACTTGCACCCTCTGCCTTCTCTGTACTTTGTCCCCCTCAGGTATCTGCAGGACACACGTGGTCCACCAGCAACCCCCTCCTAGTAACTGTCTAAATCCAGAATCACTGCGCACCTCCACTCATTTATTCCTCTTTTTCCCCACCTGTGGAACCACCTTCCATACTCTCTTCAATCTCATTCTTCCCTCCAGGTCTTCAAGACAGCTGTTCACCACCATCTCAAGTCATTCCCCATCCAAAATCATGATCTTTTCTGCACCTGTTAACCCACCCCCATGCTTCCCAAAAATTATTGCTTATGTATCCATCTTGTCCACCCTTTGCGTTCTCCCTTACCCCTCATCGTTACCTGCATCCCTTGGTTTGTCTGTCTCTGTCTTGTTCTCCCTCCGCCATGCTGTTGGCGTTTCCGCTTTCTCCTGTTGTTCCCTTTGTTATGTTCTGTCCTGATTTGTTCTGTGCCGTAGCTCTTCCACGGGTCTAAACCATGTAGTTTAGTCTGTAGTCCCCTCCTCCATGTAGTAAAACCATGTAGTACCATGTGGTCTAAGGTCTAAACCTTAGACCATGTGGTCATAAAACCATGTGGTCTAAACCATGTAGTAAAATTAAATAAATCCCCTCCTCCACCCCCATTGAAACAATGCCCCACATTTGTAGATTCGCCATTCTCGACATTTACATTGGGCAAATGATTGGCAGATGCAGGTTAACATAAAGAAATGTAAGGTGCTGAGGATGGATGGGTAGGAATCATGAAAATAGAGCTTACTTGATGCAAGGGCCAATCTTGGAGTGTGTCACACAGGAGAAGGATCTGGGGGTGGTTATTGATACAGGGGGTAAGCAGACAGCACAGTTCCAAGAAAGTATGGGGAAAGCAAACAGGATTTTGGGTTGTATTCATAAGGGCGATAAATTATAAGTCAAAGGAGGTAGTTTTAACACTGTATAGTAGAAGAATTTGGTGAGGCCTCATCTAAAATGTTGTATACACCTTTTCACCACATCTGAGGAAGGATATAGCTGCCGTAGAGCAGGTACAGCATCGAGATATTCCTTGTAAAGGTAGTGGCAGCGGAGAGGGTGGATAACTTTCAATGGGATTTGAAAAGGTACATGCATGCATTGGAGATTGTGGGATATGGGGATATTTGCTTGCGTGCATGGTAGGTAGCTTGTATGTGGATGGATGACGATACTGGGGTGGGTGCAGCAGCGCAGGCATTATGGCCCGAATGGCCTCTTCCTGCACCAAAGTTCCTTTTGTTTTTTTTTATCTTTGTGTACGTTTGTAAAAAAAAAAGTGCAATTACTGACCTTTCAAAGGTCTGACCTTCTTCTGACCTGCAATTACTGACCTTCTTCCTTAAGGGCAAAATCGCCCTTAAATAATGTCAAAAATAATATTAATATTGGGTAAAGATTTTAATATGAGGAAGTCTGTATGTGGCTCGAGCCATTTTAAATAGAATCTGTGTTGTACATAAATTCAACATGTTACTCAAAAACATTCATTTGTTTATCTGTTTTGAAAGGCCAATTTTAAGTCCCAGGAAGTTTCTAATTCCCCTTCCATCCTCTTCATTAAGGTGGTCTGCCTTTAGTTTAAAAGATTAAAAACCAAAGGAAAGTCTTTTTCATACTCGGTAGTTTTTGTATTTGAGATTTGAAGATTAAAGTGAACAAACAATAAAGGGTGGGGGGGGGGGGGGAGGGGTAGGGGGAGGAGCTGGGGTGGAGTGTTGTACTAAACAAGAAGTAGGTGGAGTTTGTTTATTCGAGGTATGGCTCTTTTGTGAAGGCCCAGTAGATTATTTTTGTTTTGACTTAGCTTACCCGTTGTCTTCTACACTTCCCTCAGGTCAGACATCTTTGTCTTCTTGTTGAGCACGCGAGCTGGTGGCCTTGGTATCAACCTCACAGCGGCAGACACGGTAAACAAGCGGAAATAAAGGGTCTTGAGTTTAAATTCTCAGAGGTTCATTGCCAAAAAAAAAATTTTTAACAGGCAAATCACCATGATATTCCCTGCGTACAGTTTGCAACGGATTATTTATTCAGTTTTGCAAAATCAGTACCAGATGTACTTTGAGTTGCTTTCACACTTTTTTTTTAATGTACATCGGAATTTATTTTTGAATGCCAAAAACCACAGGCCACTGAAACATTCAGCTAAAATCCGATTCCCAAATAAATGAAAAGCCATAGGTCATGATTTAAAATGTATGCTGAGCAGGATAATGATGCCATAA
>NC_136261.1:284491812-284509312 GCF_964187855.1 Myxine glutinosa | reverse complement strand
TTCAGTACTTCGTGTAACCCCCACGAGCATTCAGGAGAGCACGTAGACGTTGAGGCATGCTGTTCACGAGATTTGCCAAGGTTTGGACATGAATCGCTTGCCATGCAGTGACAATAGCCTGCTGCAATTCACGCACAGAGGTCGGCTGCTGGTCCAAGTGGTCGATTTGACGCGTTAATTCTGCCCACAAGTTCTCTATCGGATTCATATCCGGGGACATGGCAGGCCACTCCATATGCTCTACACCACGGTCAGCAAGAAAGATCATGGGAGCACGATGAGGCCGTGCATTGTCATCTTGGAAGACAAAGTTTCCTCGAAAGGCTGCACGAGCAAATGGAAGCAATGTTTCTTCCAGAATGGCCCTGTACTTGAACTGGTTCAGGTTTCCATTCAGAACAACCAGGTCAGTTTTGCCCCCTGCATGAAAAGCAGCCCAAACGGTCACCCCACCACCTCCAGCTTGGGCTCTTGGCACTTTCCAATCTTTGTTGTAGGCTTCATGCACTTGTCTGCGCACTCGGACGCGGCCATCTTGGCGATAGACCAGAAATCTGGACTCGTCACTAAAGATCACGTGATTCCAGTGTCCTGGCTGCCATTGACGGTGCTCTCTGGCCCACTGCAATCGGCGCTGGTGGTGTTGTCTGGTCAGGCGTGGATATCTCAGGGGATGCCTGGCATGATAGCGTGCTTGAACCAGTCGTTGGTTGACTAGCCTTCTGGATACAGGCACATTTGTCAGTTACTGCCACTCAGCACTAAGCCGATTAGCTGACTTGGTACGGCCATTGCAGACTAACCGGTGCAGCTGGCGATCATCCCTCATTGTGGGTCTGCGGGGACGTCCTGGCCTCGGTATTGGAGTAGGGATACCCCTCTGAGCATTTCGTTTCAGGATCTTTAACACCTGACCTTGAGTGATGCCATACTGCCGAGCAATAGCACGCTCTTTCATGCCGTAATTTCGTAAAGCCACCACTCCATGACAAACAGCATTGTCGAGTTGACGGACCATCTCCAGAGGAAGCGGCAATAACTTTTGGAGACGTGCAGCAGTTGTTTTCCACTAATACAGAATGCAACAACCCTTGTATACCCGACTGCGAAGCCAATCGTCAAATGCACCTGTCCGTACATTTTGCCATGCCACCTGTGATATAATCCTGTTGTTGACTTCTTGCTGCGACAGACAATCAGTGACATGGTTCTTTTAACAAATAAATCACCAAAGTGTAAAAGAAACTCACCAGATTCATATACTGAGTTAAGAAAGTAAACCCAAGTCAAGAAAAAAATATATATTCCATATTAAATGCCAAGTCTGTGTATATATATGTGTGTGTGTGTGTGTGTGTGTGTGTGTGTGTGTGTGTGTGTGTGTGTGTGTGTGTGTGTGTGTGTGTGTGTGTGTGTGTGTGTGTGTATATGTGTGTGTGTATGTATGTATGTATATATATATATATATATATATATACACACACACACACACACACACACACATACATACATACATGTGCGGGCACGTCATGCATCACAGCGAGCGTGATTGGCGTCCGAAAAGTGTGGACAACGTAGTGAGTGGGCATCTTTTTAGGAGAACTGGGGACCGGCCGAACGTGGCCGCAATGGGATCGGCCGAGGTCATGCGACCGATCCCCGTGTCTTAGTTGTGACTCCTGATCGAGGGAGTGATAATTAGGGGGGAAGCGGCGACAAGAGTGCCCGGTCGGCGACCCCATGGCCGCCTTGCGTGCTCTCGCCGAACCGCCTTTTACCACTATCGGGGTTAGTGCCCACCTATTGTATCAGACTAAGTCCCTAACATAAACAAGGATGGGGATGAGGGGTCCACCCCATCAAGCCGTCTTCGACACCCGAGGGTGCGGCGGACTCCGATGCCGGTTTTTCCCTCGGTGAGACAGATACCAAGGAATGGCGTCCGCCCCTGCTCGCCTTACCCCAGCGCCCCCTATAAAACGGACGCTGGTGCAAGCTGGGCTGCGGACGCCGAACCTCGGGCGATACGATACGATGGCGCCGTGGCGCTGTACTACAATGGCCTACATACAGGTGTCCAAAGGCGAGCAACAGGGTTGGCGATTGTCGCCCCCCAAGAAGACAGTCGGGCTGTGGGCACACAGAATCCTACAGGTGAGAATGCGTACATGAGAAACGGAGGGGAAGGCGGAGCACCGGGCGTGCGTGTGCATCATAACATTTCCACCTATACATTGTCGCACCGGGCATGTGGAGTGCTTTACCATCTAAGAGACCGGGGAGGGAGGAGAGAGTGCACGTAAGCATTACATTCAATATTCAATTCAGGGAGGTCGGGGAGGGTGCACTTAGACATACATTCGTGTCACCTAATGCCCTCAACATGAAGTGTATACATGCCTGAGTGGTTGTGCTAACACTAGGTGACGGCCCCTATCATTATTGTGGTAAGCGCCGGGCAGCGAGCGCGGAATCTAAAATTACCTGAGACCGATTTGAAGCCGAACCTGGAAAAAGAGGGGGAGAACACTTATACCCTGGGTGTGCCTCAGGAATTAACTCTGCCCCTCATTACTCGGACGAGAGATGCGTGCCCTAAAACGAGGCAAACACCCAACATTGTCCGACGCCCTAATGGAGGAAGGAAGAAGGTGTAGCGTCACATAACCGTGGGGAGTGAGTGCGGGAATAATCATGTGGGGTGGGAGGGTGGTATAGCCCGAACTGCTTTTGCACCACTTGCTGAGCCGGCCCGAAAAACTAGACGGCCCGTCGCTCGGCTTCCCGTTATGGCCCACGTGTGCCGTCAGGTTAGTAGTCCAGCGGACGGCCTTTGTCGCCTTGGTTGGCCTGTACGAGGGAAAGAAGGGGGGTGGGGTAAAGACTCTCGCCGGCAAACCGAGAGTGTCTCGGCGAGCCACGAGAGAACAAGTATTAGCAATGGGGCAATAGGCCATCCCGATCAAGAGAGATTGAGACAGATCGAGAAAGATCCGGAAGGATCGAGAAGGATCAGGAGAGAATCGAGAAAGGATCGAGAGGGATCAAGAAGGATCGAGAAGGGTCGAGAAAAATAGAGAAAGGTCGAGAAAAATCAAAAAAGGTCGAGAGGTCGAGGGAGGTCGAGAAAGATCAAAGAGACCAAGCGAAATCGAGAAGGATCTAGAGGGATCGAGAGGGGTCGGGCAAGATTGAAAAGAGATCGAGAAAGATCAAGAAGACCGGGAAAGATTGAGAGAGATAAAGATAATTCAAGAGAGATCGAGACAGACCGAGAAAGATCGAGAAAGATCAAGAAGGATCAAGGAAGATCGAGAAAGATCAAAAGAGACCGAGAGAAATCGAGAAGGATCGAGAAAGATTGAGAGGGATCGAGAAGGATGGAGAAGGACCAAAAGGGATCGAGGAAAGATCGAGAAAGATCAAGCTCGAGAATGGTCGAGAGGGATCGAGAAGGATCGGGAAAGGCCGAGAGAGACCGGGAGAGATCGAGAAGGATCAAGAAAGATTGAGAAGGATCGCAAAGGGTCAAGAAGGATCGAGAAGGACCAGGGAAGACCGAGAGAGACCGAGAAGGATCAAGAAAGATTAAGAAGGATTAAAGAGACCGAGAGAGGTCGAGAAGGATCGGGAAAGATCCAGAAAGACCAAGAGACCGAGAGAGATCGAGAGAGATGGAGAAGTATCGAGAAGGATCGACACAGATCAAGAGAGATCGAGGAAGATCGAGAAAGATCAAAGAGACCGGGAGAGATTGAGAAGGATCGAGAAAGATCGAGAAGGGTCGAAAAAGATCAAGGGAGATCGAGAAAGATCAAAGAGACCAGAGAGATCGAGAAGGATCGAGAAGGATTGACACAGATCAAGAAAGGTCAAGAAAGATCAAGAGAGATCGAGGAACATCGAGAAAGATCAAACAGACCGAGACAGATTGAGAAGGATCGAGAAAGACCGAGAGAGACCGAGAGAGATCGAAAGAGATCGAGAGGGATCGAGAAGGTTCGAGAAGGATCGACAGATCAAGAGAGATTAAGGAAGATCGAGAAAGATCAAAGAGATCGAGAGGGATCAAGAAAGATTGAGAAGGATCGGGAAAGACCGAGAGAGACCGAGAGAAATTGAAAGAGATCGAGAAGGATCGAGAAGGATCGAGAGGGATCGAGAAAGATCAAGAGGTCGAGAGAAATTGAGAAGGCTAGAGTAGGATCGAGAAAGATCGAGAAGGATCAAGAAGGATCAGGAGAGAATCGAGAAGGATCGAGAAGGGCCAAGAGAGATCGCGAAAGATCGAGAAACATCAAGAGAGATCGGGAGAGATCAAGAAAGATCGAGGGAGATTGGGAGAGATCAAGTGAGAGGGAGAGGGAGAGCGAGGGAGAGAAAGGGACAGAGAGGGAGAGAGAGAGAGAGGGAGATGGCAATGCACAATGTACAAATGTGATGGCAATGTACAAAAGAGCACGCATAGCTGTAAGGACGAAGGACAGGAACAGTGGTGAGTTTGAGGTGAAGGTGGGAGTGCATCAGGGGTCGGTGCTGAGTCCACTACTATTTGTAGCTGTGATGGAGGTTCTGGTTCAGAATGTAAAGGAGGGTTTGCCATGGGAGTTGTTATATGTAGATGATCCGGTGTTGATTGCGGAAAGTATGGATGGACTGAAGGAAAAGATGAAAAAGTGGAAGGAATGTATGGAGACCAAAGGTCTGAGGGTGAATATTGGAGAGACTAAAGTGATGGCAAGTGGCAAAGCATGTGGTGAGGGTGGAAGAACTGGGAAGTGGCCATGCGCTGTGTGCAGGAAGGGTGGCGGAGTGAACTCCATTCAATGTACCATGTGCGCTGAGTGGATTCATCAAAAATGTATTGGTCTGAGAGGGTCATTAACCAGTGTGGCAGCTACATTTGAATGTAAGGTGTGACCAGAGGGAGCTGCAGATGGAGAAAGTGCTGAGTTGGATCTTGGAGCCAGCCTGAAGCTGGAAGGTGCGGAAACATTTTGCTACCTCGGAGACGTGATGAATGGAGGAGGTGGATCAGACTCGGCAACGTTTGCTGTAGTGAGATGTGCATGGAAGAGGTTTCAGGAACTGAGTGGCGTGCTGATGAGGGGGGGTGGATGTCGTTGAAGCTGAAGGGAAAGGTGTATACTGCATGTGTGAGAAGTGTTGTGATTTATGGCAACGAGACATGGGTAATGAATGCAGAGCAGCAGCAAAGGCTGGAGAGGGTGGAAATGAGAATGGTTCGGTGGATGTGCGGAGTGTCGTTGAGAGAGAGGGAAACAAATGATGAATTGCGAAAGATGATGGGAATAGAGCCTGTGATTGATGCTGTGAGGAGGAACAGGTTGAGATGGTTTGGTCTTGTGTTGAGGAAGGATGAAAGTGACTTGTTAAGAAGAGTAATGGAAACGAATGTAGAGGGAAGTAGAGGACGGGGAAGACTGAGAAAGACTTGGCTAAAGATGGTGGAAGAAGAAATGCGGGCAAGGGTGTTAACAAGGAGAGATGCAGAAAATAGGGCAAAATGGAGAAGATTGTCATGTGGACCGCAAGGCTAACAATATAACCGCATATTTACATACATACATACATACATACATACATACACACACACAGTCTTGTGAAAAAGTAAGTACACCCCATGTAAAGTTTTGACTTTTTCAACATATTTCAACATACAGCTATTTGATCTTCATTTCAACAATGTTGATAGATAAAGGTGATATAATATAACAAATATCATGAAACATTTACATTTTGTAGTCCATTGTATAATTTAAATAAACATAAATGCAAATTTCGCATGTGGAAAAGGTAAGTACATCCTTGGCTCTGATAGGTGGTATTGCCCCCTTTGGCAGAAACAACCTCAAGTAGGCGTTTCTTATAACTGTCTACCAGTCTCTGACATCGACTGGGAGAAATTTTTGCCCACTCCTCCATGCAGAATTCTTTCAGCTGTGCGATGTTTGAGGGGTTTCTTGCCTGCACAGCTCGTTTCAAATCCCCCCACAACATCTCGATGGGATTTAGATCCGGGCTTTGACTTGGCCATTCCAGAACCCTCCATTTCTTTCTTTTCAGCCATTCGTTGGTGGATTTACTGGTATGTTTAGGGTCATTGTCATGTTGCAAGGTCCACCTTCGGTTGAGCTTCAACTTTCCGACAGATGGCCTCACATTATCCTCAAGCGCCCTCTGGTACAATGAAGAATTCATAGTGGATTCTATGATGGTGAGCTGCCCAGGCCCTGATGCAGCAAAGCTACCCCAAACCATAATATTTCCACCACCATGCTTTACAGTTGGTATCAGGTTCTTGTGGTCAAATGCTGTCTTTCGTTTTCGCCAAACATGTCTTCTGGTACTGTGGCCAAATAGCTCTACCTTTGACTCATCTGTCCAGAGCACATTGTTCCAGAAGTGCTAGTCTTTGCCGAGGTGTTCATTGGCAAACTTTATTCTTGCCCTGATGTTCTTTCTGGACAGCAAAGGTTTCCTCCTGGCACACCTCCCATGTAGATCAAATTTGTACAGCCTCTTTCTAATGGTAGACTCGTGCACTTTGACATCAACAGTGGCAAGAGCTACCTGTAGGTCCCGTGATGACATTCTGGGGTTCTTCGAGACTTCTTTCAGCATCTTGCGGTCTGCTCTCGGGCTGAACTTGCTGGGGCGACCTGGCCTGAACAAGTTGGCAGTTGTTTGGAATCTTCTCCACTTGTAGATGATCTTCCGGACAGTCAAATGATTGATTTCAAATTGTTTGGAGATCTTTTTAAATCCCTTCCCAGACTCGTAGGCATCTATAACCTTCTTTCTGCAGGCCTCAGAGAGCTCTTTTGATCTAGGCATGGTGACGCCGCACACTTCAACAACAAAGAGCAAACCAAACGAAATGTCTGAGGTTTAAATAAGACAGGTGCCTCCAAGATCCTCTCTAACGATGTTCTAATCATTTGCACCTGAGCTGGTGCACCTGATTCTAATTTTAGGTATTTGAAGGAGTGATAAATGTCGGGGTGTACTTACTTTTTCCACATGTGAAATTTGCATTTATGTTTATTTTAATTATACAATGGACTACAAAATGTAAATGTTTCATGATATTTGTTATATTATATCACCCTTATCTATCAATATTGTTGAAATGAAGATCAAATAGCTGTATGTTGAAATATGTTGAAAAAGCAAAACTTTACATGGGGTGTACTTACTTTTTCGTGTGTGTGTGTGTGTGTGTGTGTGTGTGTGTGTGTGTGTGTGTGTGTGTGTGTGTGTGTGTGTGTGTGTGTGTGTGTGTGTGTGTGTGTGTGTGTGTGTGTGGTGTGTGTGTGTGGTGTGTGTGTGTGTGTGTGTGTGTGTGGGGGTGGGTGGGTGGGTGTGTGTGTGTGTTTTTTTTTTTGTTTTTTTTTATATACGGCCCGCCGATAAGATGTTAATTTGCCGAGCGGATGGCGCCGCGGCCCTAACAGTTACCCCGATTCCTGAACGTTGGCCAAATCGTGCCACAGATATTCAATATGGAAAAGACAAAAGCGACACGGATGAGAAGAAGAAGACAAAAAGGTTTTGCAATACGAATATAATTTATTACTATGTACAGGACCAAAGAAACCAAGGAAGAAGGAAAGATAAGAAAATAAAGCAGAAAGAGGGACGGACCAGAAAGACACAGTGAAAATACTAGCTTAACTAAACAGGCTTAACTTATTACCCAGGACAGAACAAACAAAACAAACTCACGTACGCAAAAGGATCGAAGGGCAGGAATCGTTTGGAGGGATGAGCAGTTGGAATCACAGGGCACAGCGAGCAGGTCCACTCCGGGCGGGAAGCGAGGAGCCGGCAGCTCCTTGTATTCGGCTTTACACCGCACACCGGCAGGGTCACTCGCTGCCCCATCAGGGCTTCACGCGGCTGGTTGAAACGGCCCTTTGTCAAAGGCTTTTCATGTCTCTCACGCAACTCCGGTGCAACTCTCAACTCTCTCCCGGTGGACTGCCAACCCTCTTACGCACCTGGACTCATCTGCCGTATCTCTGGTGTATCTTCTCCCAGCGATCGTCGCACCCTTCTCTCATCCCTTCAGCGCGGGTCTGTCACGCCCTCGTCGGTTTCGGTACCACCCTCCCCCCCGTGCTCTGTTTCGTGACCTTTTATGGCAATCCCACAGGCTTGTCTCCTTATTTGGGCATGGCGCCGACGGCACGCCCCTTGTGGCGAGCCACGGGCTTGTTTCCTTATTTGGGCATGGGGCTGAACAGCCCCGCCCTTCGTGGCGCGCCCTGGGCTTGCCTCTCCCTGGCGACCCCGCCACTCCTGTTCAAACAGAGCACGGAGCACATATTCACTATAGCAGCGAAATGAGAGGGCGCGCACCCCACGCTTGTGAACTGCTTTACCCAGAGATGGAGAGTTTGGCTGAGAAATGGAATTATTGAAGGGGAGCTATTCTTAATTGATTCGGTGCAATGGAGTATTAATTAATGGAAGACAAAGCCTTAGCCTAATACACAGAATAAGGATATAACTACTGAACAGGGATATATGGTGTCCTTCGTGTATGTTTTATGGAATTAACTACGGGAACGCCCTTTGACCTTTATACACAGACTGGAGGCAGGAGGGTCCAGAATAAAGCAATAATAAAAAAAGCACAATAAAAAACACAATCCTCATATCCACTATATATATATATATATATATATATATATATATATATATATATATAGGAGGAGTGTCTGTGTGTGTGTCTGTCTGGATGTCCGCTTATAACTCAAGAACTACACATCGGAGAAAAGTTTTAAACACATTCGGAATCGGCATAAAATCCTGGTGGTTATAGGCTACTTTGTATTTTAATATCAATGGTTTAAAAAACCGGGCCAGCTGCAATTCCATGGTGTAGTTTGTGGCAGCGCTATTGCCCATTTCCGATCCCGCGGTTGCGCGTACGTACAGTACACTGTACGTACATATTTATATTTTTTTAATGTGCTTTTTATTGTATTTTAAATTGTTTTTTAACTTCTTTTATTGTAAATTTATGTACTATTGTATTTATTTTAAATATATATTTTAAGGAAAACGAATGTTTTCACGTCCGTAGGAGTGACGTAAAGTCGCACATAATGACAAAATGCGCGCCATTTTTTCGCGCCAAGAACGAATAAAGTTTTTTTTTTTAGTTGAGATTTTATTCAAATTCGAATTCCATTAAATTTCAACTGTTGGAAACAATAATTATTTCAACTGTTGGAAATTGAAATAATTATTGTTTCCAACAGTTGAAATTTAATGGGATTCGAATTCGAATAAAATCTCAACTAAAAAAAAAAACGTCGCGTTTTAAAATTATGACGTCATCAGTGTATTTCGGAACGTTAATTTTTCAACTTCATATTCGGAATCAGTACGTCCCAGAGAAACTACAGCACACCTTAAATGTTTTAAAAACCTTCGGGTTTTAAAATTATGACGTCATCAGCATATTTCGTAACGTTAATGCTTCAACTTTGACGACAATGACTTCCGACTTCCGGGTTCGGAATGCGGGACCAATGCCATTTGACAGGGAATAAAAAATAAATGCGAAATTCAATTGACGACAATGACTTCCGACTTGACTCCCCCCTCCCCCCTCCCCCTCCCCCCTCCCCTTCTCCCTCCCCCTCCCCCTTCCCCTTCCCCCCTACCCCTCCCTCTCCCTCCCCCTCCCCCTCCCCCTCCCCCTGCCCCCCTGTCCTCCCCTCCCCCCTTGCCCCTCCCCCCTTGCCCCTCCCCCCTCCCCCTCCCCCTTCCAATCCCCCCCCTCTTCTCCCCTCTCCTCCCTCTTCTCCCCTCCCCCCCTCTTCTCCCCTCCCCCCCTCTTCTCCCCTCCCCCCCTCTTCTCCCCTCCCCCCCTCTTCTCCCCTCCCCCCCTCTTCTCCCCTCCCCCCCTCTTCTTCCCTCCCCCCCGTTCCCCTCCCCTTCCCCTCACCCCCTTCTCCCGCCCGGCAATGCCGGGTACTTCCCATGGCCAGCTGTACGTGGGCTGCTCGAGGGTTGGAAAACCAAGCAATCTTTATGTCTTGGCACCAAGTAAGAAAACCAGAAATGTTGTATACCAAGAGGTTTTGAGAAATTGACAATTGACAAAACGTCATGTAGGAAATGTACTGTGATATTGCTCTAAAATATACGTTCTTTTCATCATATACGTGGGCTGCTCGAGGGTTGGAAAACCAAGCAATCTTTATGTCTTGGCACCAAGTAAGAAAACCAGAAATGTTGTATACCAAGAGGTTTTGAGAAATTGACAATTGACAAAACGTCATGTAGGAAATGTACTGTGATATTGCTCTAAAATATACGTTCTTTTCATCATATATGTCTTATTCTTATTCAACCCGGGCGTAGCCGGGTACCTCAGCTTATATATATATATATATATATATATATATATATATATATATATATATATATATATATATATATGTATGTATGTATGTATGTATGTATGTATGTATATATGTATATATATATGTATGTATGTATATATGTATATATATATGTATGTATGTATGTATATATGTATATATATATGTATGTATGTATGTATGTATATATATATATATGTATGTATATATATATATATGTATGTATATATATATATATGTATGTATATATATATATATATGTATGTATATATATATATATGTATGTATGTATATATGTATGTATATATATATATATGTATGTATGTATGTATATATGTATATATATATATATATGTATGTATGTATGTATATATGTATATATATATATATATGTATGTATGTATGTATATATGTATATATATTGTAACGATTTTGAGAAGTGTAACGGGTTTTGAGAAGTGTAACGGGTTTTGAGGAGTGTAACAATTTTGGAGGAAGGGTAACGGATGTGAAGAGTATGGTTTTGGTATGGTAACATCCTGGTAATGTAAATAATGGTCGCAGCCGTCCTCCTAATTAATTTCATAGAACATACACGCAGGTCACGATATATCTTTTAAATAGTGTATTTCCTTATTCCATGTAGGCTAAGTATGTGTTTTCCACTAGATTGACTTTGCATTGTATCAAACAAAATAAGCGTAGGCCCTTCCAATTTCCCCAAAACCTCCCTTCCAATTGCCTTCCGCATTTTGGCTGGTTTTCTTCAAACCACCATTGGCCACGAGGTAAGGTTGGGGAAGAAAGGCGTGTCTCCACCTCGTCATAAGAAGCAAGGAGTGAACCGGCCCTAACAGCCAATCAACACCGCGGTGAGTGACCCGGTAGGCGCGCCCTCGGAGTCGGCGGCTTGATTTCGCTGGAGGTGATAAAAGCGACTGCAGGGGACTGCTTTACAAGTCCAGATGAGAGATGACTGGAGAGAGGCCTTGAGAGATACGCTGGGGGATGACCTGGAAGAGGAGCGCAATCCACCGCAAGCCCTACCTACCTACCTACCTACCTTCCTGCCTGCAATACCCCCCTGTCGTTGGAGAGACGCGCTGAACGGAGGGAGACGGCTCCACCCCAGGAAGAGGAGCAGGTGTGCCGAGCCAGCGCGTGACGGCCGCGGATACGCGACGGAGGTTTTCCCGCCAAAACCGCGAGGGGTGCTGCGGCCTCCGACCTTGCCTTCCTCTCAAGCAATCAACCTCGAGCCATTACCTGCCAGCAATATCCACCGTGTGAGTGTGAACGTCCTGTCCTACTCGTTTGTCTTGGGGATTAAGTAAATGAAATAGAATAAGTTAACAATGCACTGTGTGACTGCTCTTTTCCATCTATTGCTGTAAATAATATTGGTCGCTCTAAAATATTGCTTGTGTGTGTATAATAAATATGTTCTTCCTCCAAACTCTGTCTTTCTTCTCTCTTCTTCTCTTTCGGTCGTTTTAGAGGTTTCCCAATTGAATATCTGTAGCGCGATTAGTCAACGTTCGGTTGGAATCGGGTTCTAATCGGGGAGTAACTGTTCGGACGCGGTTAAATACACCACCGCTCGGTAAAATAACATCCAAAAAACCGTGTCCGTAACAATTGGTAGTCAGGAGATGGGATTCGAACCTGGGACTAAATTTATTTAGCCCAAATTTTGGACACCAATTGTGTTAGTACCGTAACAATTGGTGTCGAGGAGTCGGATTCGGACCCGGGACTAAATTTGTTAGGCCCAAATTTAAAAAAAAAAAAAAATCTTGGTCAAAATTACGAGCTGCCAAAATTGTGTTGTTTTATAAAACCCGAATTTTGAGATCGCGCCATGGACAATCAAGGCGATCGGATGTCGGTGGGGGAGATAGACGGGTTAGGGGTAACCCAGGAACCAGGGGAAATGTATGTGGAAGAAAGGGAGGAGGAGAGCAATGAGGAGGCGGTTGAGGGAGTAGCAGGCGTGCAAAATGGCGTCCTCGCGCACGTGGGTGTAGCGGCACCAAATTTTGCCACGCCCGCGACAGTAGCAGCGCCGCCGTTGGATTCGGACCTTTTGTTGCTACAAATCGGTGCCCTTATGGACAAAATGAGGGACGAAGCAAGGGCTGATAGTGCGAAAATGGAAAGCAGAATGATGGGGGTAATGAGGGACGAAGCGAGGGGTACCGTTAAGGAGTTAGACAAGAAATTTGAGGGATTAGACAATGGGATAGAAGGGGTGAAAAATGGGTTAATGGGGTTAGAAAATAGGATGGAGGACAAATTGCGGGAAATGGGGGAACAATCCGCCCGGGAAATCGAACAGATGGGGAACCAGATGGAGGAAATACGAAGAGGGATGAGTGAGGAGGTCTCGGGGCTACGCGAGGAGGTAAAGCGAGGCGAAAAGCGTATCGAGAAAGAGGTGAGAAATAATACGGCAAAGTTACAAGGGGGAATAGAAGATCTGACGGAGGAGGTGGAGCAGCTGACAGAGGGACAAACTAAGTTAGTGGAGCAGGTTCAAAAGAACACTGCGGTACTAGGAGGGTTAAAGGCGACACAAAAAGAAATTAAAAACGAATTAATAGCGACGCAGAGGCAATGTCAGATGGTAAGGGAGGAACTGACAATGAGGGTGGACGAGGTGACAGAAGTAATGGAGACGAAGGACCGGGAGGTAAGGATGCACATAGAGACGGTCACGGTAGCCTTAGAGGACGAACTTGAGGGGACGCACCGAGAAATAAAAGAGGTTAAACAAAAACTAGAGGAAGTGGGAGAAGAGGTGAGTGAAATTAAGAAGGGACGGACAGAAACTAAGAGGGAGATAAAGGAGGAAGTCATGGAATGTGTACAAGGTCTGTGTTCAAATCATGATGCGGTGCTCACTAACCAAATAAAAAGTTTGCAGGTGGCAGAGAAGGTGCGACGAGGTACGGAGGTGAGTGGCAATGTACATGATGTGAGGGGAGATTCAGTCGGCTTGGGGATTGGTTTGGATCCGGGTGTTCGTGAAAGGCCGTTGGTGAGGTGTGTGACAGGACAGGTGTGCGAAAAAAGGGGTGTGCGAGAATGTCCGACCATGGGGTGTGTGAGGAAAAAGTGCACGCCGAGGAGTGAGTGTGCCGTCAAGAGTGAATTGGTCAAAGCGCGTGTGCGAGGGAGCACAGGGAAGCGCGGTGTGGTGAGTGTTACGGAGGAAGTAACGAAAAAGTGTGCGCGGGAGGACGCGCGAGAAAGGTGTGTAACGGACGGGTGCATGGGGAAAGCGCATGCTGTCAAGAGTAAGGGAGAATGCATGCCTGTGGTGAGTGTTACGGAGGAAGTAACGAAGAAGTGTGCGCGGGAGGATGCGCGAGAAAGGTGTGTAACGGACGGGTGCATGGGGAAAGCGCATGCTGTCAAGAGTAAGGGAGAATGCATGCCTGTGGTGAGTGTTACGGAGGAAGTAACGAAGAAGTGTGCGCGGGAGGATGCGCGAGAAAGGTGTGTAACGGACGGGTGCATGGGGAAAGCGCATGCTGTCAAGAGTAAGGGAGAATGCATGCCTGTGGTGAGTGTTACGGAGGAAGTAACGAAGAAGTGTGCGCGGGAGGATGCGCGAGAAAGGTGTGTAACGGACGGGTGCATGGGGAAAGCGCATGCTGTCAAGAGTAAGGGAGAATGCATGCCTGTGGTGAGTGTTACGGAGGAAGTAACGAAGAAGTGTGCGCGGGAGGATGCGCGAGAAAGGTGTGTAACGGACGGGTGCATGGGGAAAGCGCATGCTGTCAAGAGTAAGGGAGAATGCATGCCTGTGGTGAGTGTTACGGAGGAAGTAACGAAGAAGTGTGCGCGGGAGGATGCGCGAGAAAGGTGTGTAACGGACGGGTGCATGGGGAAAGCGCATGCTGTCAAGAGTAAGGGTGAGTGCGCGACCGAGAGTGGAGGTGAGAGTAGTGAGAGTGACAAGGAGAGTGAGCTGGTTGTGACAGGTGAGCGAGGATGTACACCTGGGATGGAAGGATGCACACCTGGAATGGTAGAGCGTGTGTGGGAAGGCACATTTGAGTTGGTAGTGAGGCACGTGGTTGGGTGTGCGGGTGAGAGCACACCTGTGATCGTCACAAAGAAGGTGACCGAGAAAGGGGCGCGAAGCGGTGTATTGGTGAGGTGTGCGAGCAACGAATGTGTGCCAAAGTGTTCGGTGGTCAGGTGTGTGACCAAGTCTGTGAGCGGAATGAGAGTACCGAGGTGTGAAAGAAAAGGTACGAGGAGAATGGGAACGGCTGCATGTATGAGCAAGAAAGAGGTAGCGTATGCTTGTAGGCATCCAGGTGAGGCGTCGACGATAACCGGGTTAAAGGTTAGGTCGACTTTTAGCCGGATCGGGCCCTCGGTGCGTGCCGGGCTTCGCGTGCCGCGAGAACCAGCGGAGATCCGAGCCACGGCGGGTTCGAAAGGACCGCCGTGCGCGATCCACGCTGGGCCTCGCGTGGAGCGGCCGCGTCCGGGCTCCACAAGGCGGAGCGGGCAGCTCGATAGGAAGGGTCGTCATGGCGACCACTTTCTATTGAGACGTGCCGGCAGGTCGAGATCGGGACATTGGATGGCTCCACGCCGAAGTGGTGCATGGGATCTCGGCCCGGGTAAGCCTCCGTCCCTGCCCCGAATGCGGGACGTATCCAGCCGCTGGCACAAAGCGACCCGCGTTCATTGCTCGGCTGTACGAAGCCGGGCTGTAGATGTGAATTGGCGCACCGAGAGGATGTAATAAGTAGACGGGTGATGTGAATTGGCGCACCGAGAGGATGTAATAAGTAGACGGGTGATGGTGATAGTGATAGTGATTTAAAACGAAATTTAGAAAAGTGAATGGAATTGGCAGTAAATGGAAAATTTTTGAATTGTTGGATTTGGACGAGCGAAATTGGTAGTGAGAGACCCCCGATGTGGTGGGATGGCAAATCCACCATCCCTCACAGGTGGGGGCAAATGCGCTATAGATTATGGGGTTTATGGCAGTGAAAACGAGCCAGGGAGGGCTTGGATAATGATAGGGATCTAGCGAAGATGACCTTAGGTAACGATAAGGTTAGTTAGTGACTGATACCTGTAGTGGGGACGCAGGTAGGTTAGTGTGGTTGATAATGACGTGGGAGCGCAATAGTTTAAAGGGACGACTGGGAAGCGCAAGTTTCAGAGGGGAGTAGTTAGCTGAGATGATGCCGTGTGTGTGAGGATTGAACGGGTGAGAATGGAACAGGTGTGATTGCACAGGTGTGCAACTGAACAGGTGTGTGGAGCAGTGTATGAGGGAGTAGTGGTGATTGCGTGTTGTGTTGACCAAATGGTCCAGGAAGAAAGGAGGGTGCAGGTGGCACCAGGTGAGATTGCACAGGTGTGCAACGACAGGTGAATGGAGGGCAGGTGTATGGAATAAATGGTATGGAGTATTGGAATGGATGGTCGTGGAGTGAGTATGGTGGAAATTGTGGAGTGGAGTGGATGGTGCGAAGGTGTGAATGGGGGAAGAGTGGACCCCCATCACGGATACCCGGGGCGGGTAGTGTAAGTGTTAGGTAGAGGGTATAGGTAAATTGTAGTTGGATATTGGCATCTGTGGTGCGGGTGACAGAATGGTATGTGGATGGGTGCGTTGGTGTTGTGGAAATGGATGGGCGTGTAGCCTGTTAGTGTGTGTAGTTGGTTTGGGCACTCCACCACTGTAAGGATGTCGGCCAGGTGAGGCCGCAGGTGGGCTCTGGGAGCCGGTAGTAGTTGTGTGGATGGGGCCCGAGGATCCGGAGGACGGACCCGGGTAGCCCAGTGCCAGAGGGCACCAAGGGGTGACAGAGCCAGGAGAGGGGCTGTCCCCAGTTAGTTAGGTTAGGGTGAGGAGCTAGGTAAGCTCGGGTGGCAACTACAGTGGTGGAGGTGTGCAGGTGGGTAGACCTGTTGGGAGAGGTACACGTCGCAGCCCAGAAATTGTGCTAGAGCACCGGGAGATGAATCGGGGGAGTGAGACCCCAAATTGAGAAGCACCACAGTTTGGTCAATGGGAATTGGTTATTAGAACCCATAGTGTAAGTTGGCCAATGAATTGGCAGGGAAGACCCCGGGTAGTGTAAAGTGTGTTAAAATCATTTAGAGGATAGTTAGGATGAAGGATCTCCTCACACCATCTGCATCCACTCACCTGAGGTGACAGGTACTCCACACCATGCCATGTTTTGATTATTTTTTATGATGCAAATGTTTGGATTGTGAGACGCATCATGACGTGGGTGTGACATTGTGCTTTGATGTTCCATCTCTGCCTCCTTATGAGGATTGATGATGAATTTGGTGATGGCAAATTTTGAAGTAAAGGGATTGTGGGGACGAATTTGGTATAGGGGAAATATGGGGAAGACGTGACAGTAGTGACGAATTTGTAAATGTGTAGATTTTTGTACATATGGGGTGGGAACAAGGGTAGGGTAGGTGACAGGGGGGTGACGTACGGTAGGGACGAGCTTTCTCACTTCGGCCTCCGTACGCATTTCACCTTGCATTGCCTTATTGACGTGTACCCTTGTGACCTTACCCCTCGCTCAATTGTCTTTCTTTTGTCTCCCACATGACCTGTGCGCCATTGGGTGCCGATGGGAGCGTGCGTGAGGTGGCCATTGTGCGCCCGAGATTCCCAGAACCAGCATGCATTGCGTTGATGTACCACTTTATGGACCGCTGTTCTGCGGCCAAGTACCACTTGATGGACCCCAGGTTCTGGGGCAGGGCACCTCTGTTGGAAACCGGCCATAGTGGCCAGGGAATCTTGCTTGCGGACCTCGGTAAGGTGGCACCTATGCCAAAGAGGTGGACCACCCTTAGTTGGCCCCTGAGGCCCTAAATAAAAATGGACACAAGTTGTGCTTTTTATTATGTCCAAATAGGCCGCATGAAGCCTGAAGACGTCGGGAAGAACATCGGCCCAGCAGAGAAAGAGAAGACCACCACCAGTTGTTTTGTTGTGTTTATTATGAACCATGGTGACCGCACCGGATGGTGCTTTTGGGTGCTTTGTGGTGTTTGGGTGC
>NC_136261.1:284474312-284486812 GCF_964187855.1 Myxine glutinosa | reverse complement strand
GCCTAAAAACAGAACTTATTACAGGGTAGATTCCCTATCGCGACAGTCAAAGCATGTTACCTATACAGATCTACCTTGCTCGAGACATTCCTTTACCCCCGACATAACTATATATATATATTGTTACGGGTCCTCTACAATCTCCTGGTCTCGGTAACCTCCGAACCCCGAGAGGAACCCCGGCAGAAAAATATGTTACCCTGTGGTGAAAATCAATAGTGAAACCACACCAATGATTATAAATGAACAACTTGTATTATAAATCACACACAGGTATAACGGTACAACAATTGGCCATTAAGAGTGCACTCTATATATCCCTTATATAAAGTCAAATAACTCACTGCTCCCAACGAGTGAAAAGGACACTCCTCAATGTCTCTATTTTTTTTATTTTTTTTTATTTTTTTTGGTATACTGAATCGAGGCTCGTGAAAGAGCTAACATTTATTTCACAAACAAATCAACCAGACAAACAAGATATATAAAAAGAGGGAGCGGAAGACAAGATGGGGAGAGAAGGGGAAGCACACAAACATAACATTTGAGAGCAGGGAGATGGGTGGGAGGGAGAGGGCTTGGGGGGAGGAGGCGTGGGAGGGGGGGGGGGTGGGAGAGGTATAAAACACAAGGACACCAAGGACTTCCAGGGCAGAAGTTGGTATTTCAAAAAAGTGGATTTTGGGGTGAAATTTGCGGTGGTAGAAAAGATCAAGGTTTTGGATGGGGGAAGATAAGAGATGGTGGTGAACAGCTGTTTTAAAGACCTGGACGGTGGAGTGGGATTGAAGAGAGTGAGGGAGTTTGTTCCAGAGGCGGGAGAAAAGAGGAATGAAGGAGTGAAGGTGAGCAGAGAGTCTTGATTTTGGCAGTTTAACCATCAGAGGGTTGCAGACAGATCTTGTGCGACCTGTAGGAATATTTGGGGGACAGAGCCCAGAGAGAGCTGGGGGGGCAAGGCCAGAGAGGAGTCGGTAGAAGACGGAAAGACCACCAACCTGCCTGCGGTGAGTGAGTGAAAGGCCCTTGGAGTTAGCTTCATCGCGGGAGATTCCAATGATTCTGAACGCTTTGGTTTCAACAGCATGAAGACGAGCTAGGTGTGAGGCAGGAGCACCAGCCCAAAGGGGAGAGCAGTATTCCATTGAGCTGCGGATGAAAGCCTTGTATGTGGTGAGGAGCTCAGGTGTGCCAAGGAAGGCCTTCGCACGACGGAGGATGCCCAGTCGGCGACTGGCTTTGGAGGCCAGATTTGAAATGTGGTTTTCCCAGGAAAGATCATGGCAGATAGTGAGACCCAAAAGCTTGAGTGACAGAACTTCTTGGAGAGGATTATTCAGAAAGTGGATGGGAGGGTTGTCCAGTCGGTCTTTTCAGAGAGACATCGTAAGAGTGTGAGATTTGTCAGGATTGAAAGACATGTTCCACTTGTTTGCCCAGTCTGTGATTTTGTCCAGGTCTGCAGAGAGTGAGGAGGCTTCAGACTGCCGATCTGAGGGATGAGGAATGGAGCGACAGAGAGTAGAGTCATCAGCGAAGAGATAGAGAGGATTTTCAAGAGAGTCAGAGAGAACATTGATGAAGACCAGAAAAAGCACAGGGCCCAGAACACTGCCTTGGGGAACTCCAGCCTGAACAGGAAGAGCAGATGAAAGAAACCCATTCAGGGCCACACGTTGTCTACGACTAGAGAGGAAGTCCGCCAGCCATGCGTGGAGATTTCCATGGATACCAAAGGAGGAGAGTTTGGTGAGCAGAGCGGGGTGCCAGACCGTATCGAAGGCACGTGATATGTCAAGGGAGCAGCTCTAATTTCCTGTTTGGCATTGAGGACCTCCATCCATTGTTGAGAAAGCAGAAGCAGCATGTCCAGAGTAGAGTGACCAGGTCTGAAACCAAATTGATGATCAGAGATCAAGCCATTGGAGAAGAGGAAAGATTTCATATCTGAAGCAATGATGGATTCCATGACTTTGCTGATAATTGGGAGAAGGCGATTGGTCTGTAGTTGCTAGGATCTGTTTTTGCACCTTTTTTGTGCAAAGCGGTGATGTTGGCAGATTTCCAAGCAGATGGCAGATGACCTTGAGCAAAAGAGAGGGTGAAGAGAACAGAGAGAGGGAGTGAAAGAGCGGAAGAACAGGATTTTAGGACCCGTGGGCTGATGCCGTCAGGTCCAGTTGCAGAATCAGAGTCGAGGGTTGACAGAAACTTTTCCACCTTGTCAGGAGGAAAGGACACAGAGTCCAGGAGCAGCTGGGTATGACTGGGTACGGTTGGTACAGAGAGTTATGGGTTTGGGACACAAGATTTAGAGGCAAACACAGAGCTGAGGCATTCAGCTTTTTCACGTGCGGAGTCAGCCGTGTAGCCGTTTGAGGAGAGGGAGGGGATGGAGGGGGAACAAACACCAGAAACAGATTTGACCAGACGCCACCAGGATTTGGAAGAGGGAGACAGATAAGAGAGTTCGGTCTTGAGAACGGAGAGATATTGTTTCCTGGCTCTCCTGAGGGTAGACACGCACTTGTTTTCGGGCTTTGTGAAAGGAAATGAGATTTCCTTCCGTTGGATTTGCCTTCCATGAGACGAAAGCAAGATGTTTCTGGGCAACAGCCTCACCACAAGATTCCGTGTACCATGGGCGGGAGGAAGGGTATGACAACTGAAGACGAGATGGGATAAATCTGTGCATGAGAGAGAGCAATTTAGTTTGGAAGAATTACCAGGATGAGTTGATGTCAGAGGCGGTAGAGATGGGAGACCAGTCCAGATGATTGATGGCTGCTTGAAGACCGTGCCAGTTGGCCTGAATGAAATGCCAGACTCGTCGACGCTGAGGAGGCTCTCTGAGAATGGTCAGAGAGATGTCCACTTTAACAAGCACATGATCAGATGAGCCGATTGGAGCAGAAGAAGAGCAGCAGACATTTTCAGGGAAGTTAGTCATAACCAAAGATCGTAAAGCGGAGCAAGATAGGCCACTCGTGCGCAACTGCGTTCAATTAGGTGAAGTATGCAATGGAGCAGAACGGCGGCCATTTTAGCAAGCAAGCGGAATTCGGGCTGCTTTCTTGCCTATAGTTCGAAGATCTCCTCTGTAGGAGGTAGAGGAGAGGGGCGGGGAAGAGAGTAAGTTGATGATACATTAGCCATGAAAAAGACAATTTCTTTTTATCACAAGTGAAATTACACAAAATAAGAAGAGAGATGAGATAGAAGAAAGGGAGAGAAAGAGAGAGAAATTAGTGCAGGCTGTATCGTGACGCAGGGAGAGGTAGGACGGAGAAATAGAGAGGGAGAAGAGAAGCTAACAGCTAAAAAAAGAAAAGGCAGATTGAGAGCAGAAAGGATAGAAATCAAAGCCCAGACACATGCAGAAAGTATATTTTACTTACCTGGAGATATATATATATATATATATATATATATATATATATATATATATATATATATATATATATATATATATATATATATATATATATATATATATATATATATATATATATATATATATATATATATATACATACATATATATATATATATATATATATATATATATATATACACAAAGAATTAAGTTAAGCACCCCCCCCGTTTTTTTACAACCTCGCACATTACAAGTTTGTTGTCGTCAAAACAGTGTAATATACCCATGATATTGCTATATTTTCTGGAGAAGTGATATTATGGTCACATAAAAACATAACAATCATGCCGTTTTCAATATTTTATTCTGAATAATTTAAGGTGAAATTTTTTGGGAATTTTAGGCATATTGTCACCTCAATTTAAGTATGGAGCTATAGGTCCATCACGGACAGTGTGGATGACGTTTATGTTTTCTAACGTACAGTCATTGTTCTGAGAAGACCTCTAGCGATCTTTGCGTCAATAACGTGTGTAGGACCCACGTGATCGGATCACTGACTCAACCAATCACTTTTTTTCACTTTAATCACTCAATTTCATCAATGGATAATTGCTAATGTCATACCAATCATTATTTGATCTCACATACCTTAGAATATATGCCAATGTATACATATACACAAAGAATATATATTAGGGGGTGCTTACCTTAATTCGTTGTGTAGGGGTGCTTAACTTAATTCTTTGTGTATATATATATATATATATATATATATATATATATATATATATATACATATATATATATACATATATATATATATATATATATATATATATATATATATATATATATATGTGTGTGTGTCCCGTCCCCCCCCCCCCCCCCCCCTCTTGTTTTTTTGTTGGTGCACCTCTTTATGCCTCCTTTTTATGCGATTTACGCCAATGCATTGAGACGTGGCAAAAATGGTTAAATGTATATGTATTATTTATTGTATGGATTTACTTCACTAGAAAAAAAGAAAAGTTATGTATCATTGGCAATTGTACTTTTAAACGCTTGCCTGCAATGATTTTTCACACGTTTTACAGGTGGAAATTAAACTTACAGCACCCATGCTGACCATTGCATCTCCTCATGACAATTTACGAAAAGATATGAATAAATTATTTTCAATTATTTGCACGACATTAAGTCGGTATTAGATGCACAGATGTCCATGTATTGAAACATTTCAGTGTTCATAGACATTTCAATGTCTAGTACATGGTGTTGTGTCATTGTAGTGCAAAATTTGCTACACTGGTGGAACCAATGTTTTTTGGAATCCTTATACCCGAGGCAACAAGACCTAAGTTGGTTCCATTTTTTTCAATGGCGTCTTTGGCGGCCATTTTGACTTTCAAAATGGCCGCCATTTTTTGCAATTTTGTATGTATCTTTTCACATAAAACACTTTGATTAACCATTTTTTCTGGCATTTTTGTCATTCCTTGTACAGAAAATCCACCAGAACACTTATATCCAGTTAACAGACGTTTTTTGAGAAATATCTTTGGCTAACAACCTGTTTTGAGCATAATCTAGTGGGTTGTAGCTGAAGAAGTATATGCACAAATTTTCTAGAGACGCCAAGTACAGGAAGAAATCTGGCTGCTTCAGTGAACGTGTGAAGTTAATCAGCGCCAACACTTGCCTCATGTACATTCGTGCCCATTAATACATTGGGAATTTACTGTGGCTCCTGTCAAAATCACTCAGCTGCTTTTCCAAGTTTAGATGTTCAATCTCCATTAGAAGTTGGTGATGGGCTTCCTGAATGCCTACCTCTTTCTTGTTTGCTTCTATCAAGTTATCCATACAGGCAGATAGAGCTTCTACAACTGCAGGCTTCTCTTTCAGAAATTCTGAAAGCCAGAGATCAAAGAATACCTCGAATGTGAGCTCATGAGCTTGAACAGCACGATTGTGGTGATTCCCATTGAGTATCTGATTTACTGTTACAGTGCTGTACAGAACCTTGCTCCAAGCTTCATCAAGTCCACTGTGCTCAACAGTCCTCCCAAGGCACCTTAGTGCACACAAGTCAGTGTGGAAACCACCAGGGCATACCATCCATTTCCCAGCATATTGGTCATGAAGATATTCTAACTTCTTGTAAAGATCCATGTCAAATGTAACTAAGATCGTTCCAGTGTTTTCTGGACACACAACACTATTGAGGTACGAAAGCTTCTCAAGAACTGTCACCAGTGTTGTCCACTCATGAGCTGGTGCCTTAATTATAGGCATTGTGTGATCTTGATCAAGGTTGGGTGTCTTGTTCTCTTCTGGGTGCACACACGAGAATTGTATGCTGACCAAACTGGTATACCATCTGATGTTTCTTCATGGTGCCTCTGCGAATACCGTGAAAGTAGCCATGCAAAGTCTTGCTGTGTTGCATTAACAACTTTATCTTGATACTGACCAAGTTGAAGGTTTTCATGGCGTGGACTTCTACTTGGCTTGGGGTTAGGGACGAAGACGCCATTGAAAAAAATGGAACCAACTCGGGTCTTGTTGCCAAGGGTATATAGATGCAAAAAAACATTGGTTCCACCAGTGTAGCAAATTTTGCACTTACATATAATAATTCTACATAACACCATGTACTAGTCTTGCACAATTTTAAATCCTATCCCAACAATGTACTTGTATCGTATGTAATTCATCATGACAGCAGAAATGAATGACATGTTTATTTTCCTTCGTTTTGCCACAGAGCCATGTGCTTGAATGAACATTAGATTCTATAAAGGTGTGCAATATAGGTTATTACATTACATGCAAATATCATGAAACCATTATTAAATCAGATTAATGATCTTCATTAAACAAGAACTTTAATATCCATATATTTGCATGGATACTTCAGGCTCACTCTGCCTGCCTGCTAAAATGGCCGCCGAGCGCGTCCATTGGATACTTCACTGTTTCGCACGAGTGGGCTATCTTGCTCCGCTTTACGATCTTTGGTCATAACCAAATCCAGAAGAGAAGATGCTCCGTTGACTGAGATCTGAGTCGGGAAATTGACAGATTGTGTCAGTCCCAGTGAGTCACAGAAGTGCTTTGCTGAAGAGCCATGGCTGGTGAGAGAGGTACCCACACCCAGCCGACTGGCATGGTGACAATTGAAATCACCACATATGAGGAAGAGAGAGTTGGGATGGGTAGATATAAGTTGGTCCATATTATCAGACAGCAAGATGTAGATGGAGTCATCACTGTTTGGTGGACGGTACAACACACATATGAACAAAAGGTGGGAGCGAAGGGGAAGCCGCAGCCAAAGGTATTCTTGGGGGTGAGGTGTAGAGAGGGCAGTGCAGGGCGAGTGAAGAAGAGTTTTTTAAATAAAGATAGCAACCCCACCTCCAGGACGAGGCTTGGGTCTATCATACTGGAGGAGGGAGTAACCTGGGAGAGATACTAAGGAATCAGAGACATCATGAAGGAGGAAAGTTTCTGTTAAGCAGATCACGTCTGGTTTGTCAGAAGCAACCTGTATGGAGAGATCAGTCAAGTTTGAGCGAAGGCCCCGGATGTTTGAGGTCCATACCGTTAATGAAGAGAAAGGGGGAGCATCGTATACAGAACAGGGGGGGGGGGGTAGGGTAAGATGTGGAAGAGGAGGAAGAGGTAGGGAGAGCTGTTGAAGGTGTGTCAGAGATTTCAGAATAGCTTGGAGAAAGGGAAGAATGGGGCGGACAAAAGGTTTTATGGTGATTGGGTGAGGCACAGTGAGGTGTTATTTGAGGAGGGGGAAGAGCGAGGCAGAAGGTTGGGGAGGTGAAAGTTGGAAGGGGGAAGAAGCAGGGAGGACGCTTTGAGGAGGAGGGGTGAGAGGGGAGTCTTCGAGGGGAGGAGCGAGGGAGAGTCTCGGAGGTGAGGGGTGTGGGGGGAGTTTAGGAGGGAAGGGGAAAGGGGGGAGATTTGAAAGGGATGGGTGATGGGGAAGATTTGGAGGGGAGGGGCAAGGGGGAAGATTTGGAGGGGAGGGGTGATGGGGAAGTTTTGGAGGGAAGGGGGGATGGGGAAGATTTGGAGGGGAGGGGCAAGGGGAAGATTTGAAAGGGATGGGTGATGGGGAAGTTTGGAGGGGAGGGGCAAGGGGGTAGATTTGGAGGGGAGGGGTGACGGGGAAGTTTTGTAGGGGAGGGGTGATGGGGAAGTTTTGGAGGGAAGGGGTAATGGGGAAGATTTGGAGGGGAGGGGTGAGATTGGATTTTGAAAAGTGTACGATTAATGGGAAACGAAAATTTATTGCAAAAAGAGTTTATTGAGACCTTCGAGTCAAAAATACATTTGAGGACGCTGAAGGAGGGGTGGAGTGCTGGAGAGTTTAGGGAATGTATGAAAGAGGCACTGTAAGAGATGGAATTTTTTTTTTAGAATGAATAGATTTGGTAAGTCGAAAGCATCCTTTTATAGAGGAAGAAGAAAAAGGTGTTATAATATATGACAGAATACAGTTCTTCAGGGGAAAGTTTAAACATTTTTAACAGCGTGATCATGTGATCACGAACAACGTGGTCGAAGAACGAACGAACAAGAACAACGAATAAACGAATTAGAGCAGAGAAGGGGAATTTTATTTTTTATTTTTTTTTGAGTTGAGATTTTAAACAAGGAAGTATGGGGTGAAAGACTGGGACAAAAAACAGGGAACGAAAGTAATTGCAGCGCAATCGACGAACCGCTGAGAGAAAAACAAGGCCCCAAGGTTGGACAAGGAAACCTACTAGGCCTCAAAATACGCGACACGAATTAACCGACGATTTTGTATGCAGGTACGAAAAATCAACACCGAGAATCTTACCAAAGACACACCACAAGTACACACACCGAAAGACAGATACAGCCACGACAAAAACACAACTGTGAAAAAATTACTTAACTTCGAAAGCATGAGCGCAAGGACAGCCTCGAAAGAAACGTGACCTCCAATCTTGCGCATGCGCTCTATGACTTTTCCCAAGGCGAATGGGATTCGCTCCAGCGGTCGATGGAACGAAATCCGGTCGAAGCCCGAATCTCGCTCTCCAGTCGATATCCGAAGCGGGTGCAGTGGGCAAGGGTGCTCTTCCCGCCAAACTGTACAAGGCGCCCTCCAGAGGCGCACCTTCACCGCTCCCTCAACAAACCGCAACGTAATTGGAGACGAAGCGGTCGCACACACCCATACCCGACAGATGGTAGGATGTTGGGGTGAAGATGACACGAAGCAAACCTTCACAGGTGTCCAAAGCACGGGGTTCAAGATGGCCGAAGGCTCGAGCTTGAGCCGATGCGACGAGATGAGGATTCGTCGGAATCTCAGCGCCCCAAATCTGTCTACGCAGATTTCTCCACTCCAGCGAATATTCTTATCGCCGTATGTCCCTTCCAGGAACTCAAAATCCCCTCGCGGCTGGCGGTAAACCTTGCTCGTTACAGAGCGCTGACGTCACGCGTCCTCTCCGACTTTGCTCGCGCTGCTTCTTCCTCTTCACCTCATTGTCTTTCCGGTTCGGTGTCCTGTATCATTTCAAGTTAGCCTTTTTAACTTTACATAACTGTTCATAAACAATAAACCTTGGGAAGACAATAATAATACATAGAATCCGAAATCTTTCAAGTGGAGGAAAACCACAATAACGGAAGTTACTAATCCGTAACACTTCCCCCCCCCCTCCCCCCCCCCCCCCCCCCCTCAAGAAAAGGTTTGAACACAGCAAAAACTTTCTTTGCATACAAACTCTTTAAACAAGCAAGTAAATTCCCAACCCAAATCATCAATTCCCATGGGCAACAATATTCCATTCCCCAAAAAATAAAGCAACAATATTTCACACAACCCACAGAGATTTCCAAAGTTAATTCACTCTGGACAAAGCATCAGGAACGACATTGTCCCTGCCCTTTACATGTTCAATTTCCAAGTTGAACTGCAAAGCCAAACTCCATCTCATCAACCTCTGATTTTTCACTTTTAGTTTCTTTTGCATGAAGGTTATGGGGTGGTGATCAAAAATCCAAAGTCAAGCAAATCGATAGCACTTTTTCTGGGAGGCCGAGCTGAGGGCCAGGTTCCATGGTGGTTGGGTGGTGAGGCCTGGACATATTCACTACATGGACGCCTTTAGGAACGTGGAGTTCACGGTTAGTCCGTGTAGGAAAGTTCACTACATGGACGCCTTTAGGAACGCGGCGTTCACGGTTGATCCGTGTAGGAATCTTGGCTCGGCTGCTCCGCGGCATTCAGAGCTTCAACTCTTTCTAACTTTCCTAACAATCCCGGTTGGACCACTTATCCCGGTAGTCACATGAATAGCGGTCTCCTTCTCGGCCACTGCTCGGATAATCCTTCCTTCGGGGGCTGCCGTAACTCTGGGAGCCTCCATAATAATATCGATTGCAGCCACCACCACTACTACTCCGTGGTCCTCCTCTGTAGCCCCCTCGACACCTAGGAAATGCCTTCCCTACTGTTATGGTCCGACCTTCCAACTCCTTGCTATTCAGATCCTTTTCTGCCACTCTGGCGTCCTTTGAGTTTTCAAACGTGACAAAGCCAAACCCTCTTGACTTTTGTGTCTCCTTGTCTTTTATCAGCAGCACTTCCAATAGTGGTCCATATTTGCTGAAGGCAGACTCCAGAACATCTTCCTTTGTTTTGAAGTTCAGTCCCCCTACAAATAACTTGCTAAATTTGTCGCCATCCCTAACTAATGTGGTGTTATTTTCCCTACTGGGCTTTTTAACAACCATCAGGTGACCATAAACTTGACCACCGGCCAAATCATTACCGATAACAAAAGAGACTCCCTCTACAGGAAGAGTGGCTTGTAAACCTACGGTGACCGGTCCTGACACCACATCGGACTCCAAATGGATGGCATGAAGTGGAGCTCTAACACAGCCACCAATCCCCTGTAAACGAACACTATCACCAGTTGCCGTCTCCTCTGACAACGGCGAGATGCCTTCAAGCATTAAAGATTAGCCGGTGTCCCTCAATACCCTAACAGGTCTCCGGCTAGTCGAGGCTCCATCCAGTGACACAAACCCCTCTGAAATAAATGGTTGGTAACCCTTTTGAGGGCGACCACTCACATTTGCCATTGCATTCGGAGTGGTACTAGTCGAACTCCGCTCCTGATTTTCCTTTCCCAGAGCATAACAGTGGGACATCAAGTGTCCAGGTTTATGGCAAAAAGCGCAAGTAGGCCCGGAGGAGAACCTCGTGGTTTGCCTCGAGCCCCCCAGAGGATAAGTCTGCCTTGGAACTGTTGTCTTCTGATTTCTAGAAATCGTAGTATCAGAGTGGTCCTCATAGTCATCTTGAGGCCGCCCCCCTGAATCTTCGTTCTCCACACCAGATGCGTCATAACTCTCCATGCGAACTCTAGGTGGGAAGTTCGGTTTATGGAACCTCATCCTGTGTGTTAAGGCATAGTCATCTGCCATGGTTGCCGCCTCATACAACATTGGTACTTTCCTTTCCTCAAAATGTACTTCAATGTCCTCATGGACACACTGTTGGAATTCCTCCACCAGGATCAATTGTCGCAATAGTTCGAAGTCTTTCCCGACTTCTTTTGAATCACACCACCGATCAAACATGGTTTCCTTCATTCGGGAAAACTCCACATGGGTCTCATTCTCCCTCTTCCTGGCGTTCCGGAATTTTTGCCCCTAAGCTTCAGGGACCAATTCATAGGCTTTGAGAATGGTTTTCTTCACTATCTCATAATCTGCACATTGCTCAATCGGTAAAGCCGAATAAATATCTTGAGCTTTACCCACCAGAACACTTTGTACTAATATGGTCCAGGACTCCTCCGGCCATTTTATCAGTTGAGCCACTTTCTCAAAGTGTAAAAAAAAAACTTGGCTACCTCCTTTTCATTGAAGGGAGGAACCAGCCTCACATGTCTGCCAACATCCCAGGTGTTTTGACTAGTTGTCGAACCAGTCAGCATGGGTGGTACCTCTCCCCGTTCTCTCATTAACTCCAGCTCCTTGACTTTAATTTCCTGCTGACGCGCCAATTCACGGACCTTTAACTCCCTTTCGGCTCTTCTCTCCTCTGCTTCGAGTTCTCTTGCAGCTCTCTTTTCCTCTGTTTTTTTGTTTTCTAACTTTTCCTGGAGTTCTCTTTCCACTCTCCTTTCCACTGTTTTTTTGTCTTCTAACCTTTCCTGGCTCTGCAATTGCATCTCCATTTTTTGGAGCTCCACATTTTCTTGTTCTTCTGGTAACCAATCCAAGGCTCCCTCTCTCCATGTTCCTCGTTCCACCATAGATTCTATCACCACTGTCTGCATCTCTGTTTTCTTCATTTTAGCTCGGACCTCCAAGCTAAAATGTTTGCCCAATATCAAGAGTTCCGATTTTAGTAACGCTCGGAACTGTGCCTCACTAGGGGTCGCTGTAAACTTCTCTGCGTCAAACTCCATGGTGACTATCCGTTAACACCTGTTAACCTTCACACAAGAAATTTCCCCAAAAAAAACCCAAAAATTTTTTTTGGGGTTTTAAAAAAAATTTGGGAATGCTGAAAAATTCCCAAATTTGGGAATGCTAGGGAATTCTATCCCGGACGATATTTCAGGAATTTTATATCCCGGACGAAGACCCAATTGTCAATTGGATGAGCCCCCAATTTCTGTTACGGGGTCTTCTACAATCTCCTGGTCTCGGTAACCTCCGAACCCTGAGAGGAACCCCGGCAGAAAAATATGTTACCCTGTGGTGAAAACGAATAGTGAAACCACACCAATGATTATAAATGAACAACTTGTATTATAAATCACACACAGGTATAACGGTACAACAATTGGCCATTAAGAGTGCACTCTATATATCCCTTATATAAAGTCAAATAACTCACTGCTCCCAACGAGTGAAAAGGACACTCCTCAAAGTCTCTATGACTTTTCCCAATGCGAATGGGATTCGCTCCAGCTTGTGGTCCAACCGGGATCTCGCTCTCCAGTCGATATCCAAAGCGGGTACAGTGGGCAAGGGTGCTCTTCCCGCCAAACTGTACAACGGCGCCCTCCAGAGGCGCACCTTCACCGCTCCCTCA
>NC_136261.1:284276812-284471812 GCF_964187855.1 Myxine glutinosa | reverse complement strand
AGCGCGCGAGTCACAATGGCCGACGGCCCGTTCTCGAGACGTAACGGCAGTCCAACGATTCTCTTCGGAATCGAACGTAAAACCTGACACGCAGGTTAATCTGTGACAGCGATAACAACTCTGTCGCAGGAATCCCTTTCCCGGGAAACCAAAAGTTCGCTAGTGACCTCCGTTCGCTAGCGTTGGCTCAAAACATCAACGCCGCTCGGCTCCTTGTCTTTTCCTCTTCGTCGTCCTCCGGTTCCCGATCCGGGTTTCCTGTTTCTTTTAACTCGAACTTTTTCACCTTTTGAAAACTTCATGAACAATAAACCTTTTGGAAACAATAATAGTACATGGAATCAGAAATGTTTAGGTGGATGAAAACCACAACAACGGAAGTGACGAATCCGTAACACAAGACTAAAGTTTGCCAATGAACACCAAGGCAAAGACCAGCACTTCTGGAACAATGTGCTCTGGACAGATGAGTCAAAGGTAGAGCTATTTGGCCACAGTATCAGAAGACATGTTTGGCGAAAACCAAAGACAGCATTTGACCACAAGAACCTGATACCAACTGTAAAGCATGGTGGTGGAAATATTATGGTTTGGGGCAGCTTTGCTGCATCAGGGCCTGGGCAGCTCACCATCATAGAATCCACTATGAATACTTCATTGTACCAGAGTGTGCTTGAGGATAATGTGAGGCCATCTGTCGGAAAGTTGAAGCTCAACCGAAGGTGGACCTTGCAACATGACAATGACCCTAAACATACCACTAAATCCACCAAGGAATGGCTGAAAATAAAGAAATGGAGGGTTCTGGAACAGCCAAGTCAAAGCCTGGATCTAAATCCCATCGAGATGTTGTGGGGGGATTTGAAACGATATGTGCATGCAAGAAACCCCTCAAACATCGCACAGCTGAAAGAATTCTGCATGGAGGAGAGGGCAAAAATTTCTCCCAGTCGATGTCAGAGACTGGTAGACAGTTATAAGAAACGCCTACTTGAGGTTGTTTCTGCCAAAGGGGGCAATACCACCTATTGGAACCAAGGGTGTACTTAATTTTTCCACATGCGAAATTTGCATTTATGTTTATTTAAATTATACAATGGACTACAAAATGTAAATGTTTCATGATATTTGGTATATTATATCACCTTTATTTATCAATATTGTTGAAATGAAGATCAAATAGCTGTATGTTGAAATATATTGAAAAAGTCAAAACTTTACATGGGGTGTACTTACTTTTTCACATGACTGTATATGCATATATGTATGTATGTATGTGTATACAGCACTGTGTATATATATATATATATATATATATATATATATATATATATATATATATATATATATATATATATATATATATATATATATATATATATATGTATATATATATATGTATATATATAGTGTATTCAGACCCCTTCACTCTTCACATTTTGGTATGTTGCACTGTTGCAGCCTTATGCTGAAATCGTTGAAATTCATTTTTCCCTCATCAATCTACACTCAATACCCCATAATGACAAAGAGAAAACAGGATTTTAGAAAGTTTTGCAAATTTATTAAAAAGAAAAAACTGAAATATCACATTGACACAACTATTCAGACCCTTTGCTATGACACTTGAAATTTAGCTCAGGTGCCTCCCATTTCTCTTGATCATCTTTGAGATGTTTCTACACCTTGATTGGAGTCCACCTGTGGTAAATTCAATTGATTGGACATAATTTGGAATGGCACACACACCTGTCTATATAAGGTCTCACAGCTGACAATGCATAACAGTGCAAAAAACTAGCCAGGAGGTCGCAGGAACTGCCTGCAGAGCTCAGAGACAGGATTGTGTCGAGGCACAGATCTGGGGAAGCCTACAAAAAATTTTCTGCTGCATTGAAGGTTCCCAAGATCACAGAGGCCTCCATAATTCTTAAATGGAACACGTTTGGAACAACCAGGACTCTTCCTAGAGCTGGCCACCCGACCAAACTGAGCAATCGGGGGAGAAGGGCCTTGGTAAGAGAGGTGACCAAGAACCCGATGGTCACTGGCTGAGCTCCAGAGATCCTGTGTGGAGATGGGAGAAACTTCCAGAAGGACAACCATCACTGCAACACTCCACCGATCTGGGCTATATGGCAGAGTGGCCAGACGGAAGCCTCTCCTCAGTGAAAGACACATGAAAGCCTGCTTGGAGTTTGCACAAAAGCACCTAAAGAACTCTCAGACTGTGAGAAACAAGATTCTGTGGTCTCATGAAACCAAGATTGAACTGTTTGGGCTCAATTATAAGCGTCATGTCTGGAGAAAACCAGGCACTGCTCATCACCTGCCCAATACCATCCCAACGGTGAAGCATGGTGGTGGCAGCATCATGCTGTGAGGGTGTTTTTCAGCAGCAGGGACTGGGGGACTGGTCAGGGTTGAGGGAACAATGAACGGAGCAAAGTACAGACATATCCTTAATGAAAACCTGAAACGGAGCGCTCAGGACCTCAGACTGGGCTGAAGGTTCACCTTCCAACAGGACAATGACCCTAAGCACACAGCCAAGACAACGCAGGAGTGGCTTCGGGACAACTCTGTGACGGTCCTTGAGTGCCCAGCCAGAGCCCTGACTTTAACCCAATCGAACATCTCTGGAGAGACCTGAAAATGGCTGTCCACAGACAGTCCCCATCCAGCCTGATAGAGCTTGAGAGGATCTGCAGAGAAGAATGGCAGAAAATCCCCAAATCCAGGTGTGCAAGGCTTGTCGCATCATACCCAAGAAGACTCGAGGCTGTAATCGCTGCCAAAGGTGCTTCAACTAAGTACTGAGTTAAGGGTCTGAATACTTATGTCAATGTGATATTTCAGTTTTTTCTTTTTAATAAATTTGCAAAACTTTCTAAAATCCTGTTTTCTCTTTGTCATTATGGGATATTGAGTGTAGATTGATGAGGGGAAAAATGAATTTAAACGATTTCAGCATGAGGCTGCAACATGACAAAATGTGATAAAAGAGAAGGGGTCTGAATATTTTCTGAATGCACTGTATATATATTAGGCCTGGGTGATGATGGAAAAACCTATATCACGATAATGGACCTCATTATCACGATAATATAAATAACGTAATTAGCTCCTTGAGAGCCATGCCATGTAGCATACAATAACAATACACTCAGTAACGACCTGAATACCAATAAAGGTATGTGTTTGGTTGTACTCTATTTCATAATTCTGTTGCAATTTGTTTAAAGTCAAACTTCTTTTTGCCTGGAGGAAATTGCTTGCTCCGTTTGCCAAGTGACTGGACGAGCAGTTTGCAGTGGTTGATACGGAACGTCTGGCTTGGCAAGCGATAGCAAGCTGCTGGAACTCACTGAGGAAGCTGCTTGCTAACGGAACTCACTGAGGAAGCTGCTTACTGTCTGCTTACTCGGAGCCACTGAGGAAGCTGCTTGCCAATTGGGACATCTGTGGAGAAAGCCATACATGATTATCTTCAGACATTTAAAATATCGTCTTTGATGTGGAACGTCGCGAATTATCAATGCCAAGCAATCCTATGTCGTGACAAAAATAGGACAGCAGGTCTAGAATCTCACCTGGATCAGGAGCAACAGTCACTCAAATCCCCCACAGACCCTGATATTTTTAATGCCGCAAACAAACTTTGGTACATCATGGGCGATGAAGGTTGTGATGAAGTTTCATTGAAATAGTGTGTGTGGTTTCAGAGAAGAGAGCAAATACCTATCTTGGAGGGGTCAAACCCTCCCCCCACCTCCGCATACACACCCTTAATGAGTGCAGATTTTGATGCGGTAAATCCACCTTCATTAGGCTTCAGATATGAAGCTTGTGGCCAGGTTTCATCGAAATCGTGTATTTGGTTCAAGCGATAATGACTGAAGTGTTTACAGACTCTCACTCACTCACTCACTGACTTACCTAAGGACACTGCTCGATTGCATAAGCTCACCGGACTAAAGTGCAGGTCCACACCCTGAGTACGCTCAACTTCTCGATATTTGAGATGATTTTGCCTTGAGTGCTTAACTTCACACACAGACAAAGCGAACTCAAACGGATCGCCGATTTCGACACCGGAAGCACCGCTGCGCCTTGAGTAGGTGTTTTTGTTTCGACGTTTATTTTTTAATGATTACACCATTTAAATTACATCTTGAAGAATACACATTCGATATTATATCACCTTCTTTATTTTTATAGAGCTGCATTTAATACAGGTATATCCTTTGAGAGAAGCTAAATGCAGTCAATACACCGGCCGTCAATACCCGGGTTCAAGGTGTGATTTTACATTCTACAGCATGAGCAGCAGTTATCGCGATAATTAATCTCCATTATCGTTATCGTGATGGTAAATCTAAAGCACGATTATTGGTTAGTTTTTTTGCAGTATGCCGTCCTGATGAGGGCAAATAAGCCCAAAATCCGGATTGGCGGTTCTGCTTGATGTTTAGCCAATGGGGACCAAAGAATAAACTCTCTGTCTATCGACAGAGTGGCCGGGCTGAGGCCTCCGGGACGAAGGTGACGCTTTGGTCTCGGACTTCGGTCCACAGGAGATCGGGACAGCGCTCATCACGCTGCATGTCGTTGATTGTTATCTCCGCCGATCGCACCCCACCCCCTGGTTTTGGTTTGCACTGGCAGGAACAATGGTCTGGGTGGCAGACAGACTGTTTGTTCCTTGCGGATTATGCGGTTTCTTCCATGTGAGACATAATCCGTGGCTGGTGCTCACCATTAAAGCCAGGAAGTGCCTTGATTCACATATCTATATATGTATTCTCCGTAGATGATCCTGTCTGTCTGTCTGTCTGTCTGTCCGGGAGAGTGGCTACACCCGGTCTGGGAGGGGCTTCAAAAACAAATATTTACCATTTTGTTGATTCACATAGCTTTGAGGCCTCTTTTGTTAGGCCAGCGGTGTCTTGCTCTCTCTCACAGTTTTATTTCAACTCTAATTCGATATATCATTTTATTTTTCACAGTCGCTAACATGGTTTTAGACTCGGTTGAAAAAAACGGGAATAAAATTCGATGAAAGTTACCGTTTATCGGACAAAATGCATTTTCAAAGGCCTGTAACAAAGGCCATTCATTGAGTCTCCCTCACGGCTTTATCTCGACTAATTCACCATCACAGTCCCTGGGATGGTTCAAGTCTGGAGTCCCCGCTTCCGGTCCGGTCTGGAGAGGACGCTGGCGTTACTTGTTCGCCGCTTCTCCGACTGGGTCATTGTATATAGTCTGCTTTTCTGGTGGTCGTGGCGGCTTTTTGGCCGTTGGGTCTGCCCTCTGCTCGGTCCCGGCTCTGCTCCTGGCTCCGCCTGCCCGGCTCTTCCACTGTTTCCTCAGGCCCGCTCCCGTTGTTTGTGGCTGTTGTTTGCGGCTGTGGCTGTTTGCCGCTGCGGTCTTGGTTTGCTTGATTAGCAGCTGCGGTCGTTTGCCGCTGCGGCCTTTGTTGTCTTGATTAGCGGCTGCGGTCGTTTGCCGCTGTGGCAAGGCCTACTCGTCCTCCTCAACCTTGGCCTCTTACTCGTCCCTTCGCTCTTGCCTGGCATGGCTCTAAGGTACTCCGCCGCAAGGCTTCTTCTGCTCAATACTCACTCCACCCCATCATGCATCTCTGCAATCAAATCCGACGGACTCCTGCGACGACCCAGATACATTCATAGAGGCTCCGGTCATAAGTTTGTTTATTTACAAACAGGTCACTTCATTCCCGTACTCTGGTCGGCTCAGCGCACTCCCACTCATCGTCCCAGCGCACCTGGTCACAGCAACGCACACGATCGCACCTCCTGTCTGCAAACCCTGGCTAAATCACCTGAGTTCATCCCCACCGTACAAAGCAACATCAAGCTCACCCTGTTCAATACCCGGTCCCTCAACAACAAAAGCCTCATCCTGAACGACTACATTCTGGAAAATAAACTGGACTTTCTCTGTCTCACTGAAACCTGGCAACAACCTCTGGACTACTTCTCACTCAACCTCACTACACCCAATGGATATTCTTACATCAATAAACCTGGTGTTGGGCTAGCGGCTAGGGTGCCGGCTTAGGATCCAATGGATCCTGGGTTCGAATCCCGGTCGATTGCTGAATTAACGCCAGGGGGGTTGACTCAGCCTGTCATCCTTCCGAGGTCGGCTAATTGAGTACCAGTTCACTGGTAATTCCCTGTTTGTCGTTAAAGGCGGCAAAAAGGGTTGGCGTCAGGAAGGGCATCCGGCCGTAAAACATTGCTTCAAAAAGGGGACCGAAAAACAACAACAACCACGGTTCCCGAAAAAGGCCAACCCCCGCTTTGCGGGGAAAAATGACCTCTAAAGGTGGTTATTTTTAATAAACCACGCTCGGAGGGCCGAGGTGGTGGAATTGCCGTAATTCACCGACAGGACATCAAGACCAGCCTCATCTCCATCTCATCTGCTCCATCATTTGAACACCTGGCTTTTAAACTCTCTGGTCACACACAGTCAGTCATGGCTGTTGTCTACCGACCTCCCAAACCACACCAAACATTCCTGTCTGACTTCTACTTTCTGACCCAGCTCTGTTCCCTCTCCCCCTCAATCCTCCTCCTCGGTGATTTCAATATCCACATGGACTCCACTGACTCCACAATAACCACTGACTTCACTGATTTACTCACCTGCTTTAACCTCACTCAACATGTCAACTTTCCTACCCATAACCGTGGGCACATTCTGGACCTTGTCTGCTCTACTGGATTAATTTTGCACCATCTCTCTGGCTCCGACCTCACCCTCTCTGACCACTTAGCCATCACTATGACCATCAACATCCCCACCCCAGCACCAAGGCATTATCGCACTATCAATTTCCGTAAGCTAAACGCTCTTTCACCTACCTCATTCTCATCCACCCTCTCTGAAAAAATGTCCACTTCTCCCTTCGTTGACCTCAACACCCCTTCTGACCTCACTGACTACTACAACCACACACTCTCCTCCTGCCTTGACCAGCTTGCGCCCGTGAAAACCAAAACAGTTTCTTTCACCCATTCTGCTCCCTGGTTTACCCCTGAACTCCGCCTGATGAAAGCTCGTGCTCGACAACTTGAAAGACTCCGCAATAAAACAGGTCTCACAATTCACTCCCAAGCCTACAAGGACCACCTACAACACTACAAAGATGCCCTCTCCCGCGCCCGCTCTGCCTACTACTCTCAAATTATCCACTCTGGCTCTGGAAACCCAAAAGCACTCTTCTCGACAATAAACAAACTCCTCAGCCCCCTGGACACCACCACCCAGTCATTCACAGGAGACAACTGCATCTCCTTCCTTTCATTCTTCCAAAGCAAAATTGACAACATCTACAGCAGCTTAACCACCACCGCACCTGCTCCCCCTCAAACCACCCCCCCCCCCCCCCCCCCACTTATCCTGCCAACCCCTGTCTCAGTTCTCCCCAGTCTCCCCTACTGACCTCTCTGAATTCCTCAAAGGAATGAAAACTGCCACCTGCACTCTTGACCCCATCCCCTCCAGCTTTGTCAAGGCCTCCCTTCCTGCTCTCTCTCCACTTATCACTGCAACAATAAACTCCTCCCTGTCTACAGGCATCGTCCCACCATCCCTCAAAATTGCTGCTGTTACCCCCATTCTGAAAAAACCTGGACTCAACCCTGACACCCTAAACAACTTCAGACCCATCTCCAACCTACCCTTTCTGTCAAAAGTTTTGGAACGTGGTGTAGCCACTCAACTTAAACATCACCTCTCTGCCAATAACCTGTATGAAACATTCCAATCCGGATTCCGCTCCAACCACAGTACTGAAACTGCTCTCCTCAAAATCACCAACGACCTCCTCTCCTCTGACGCTGGCAACCTCAACATTCTCATCCTCCTCGACCTCAGTGCCACCTTTGACACCATCAATCACACCATCCTCCTCACCCGACTTGAAACCACCTTTAACATTACCGGCACTGCCCTCTCTTGGATCAAATCATACCTCTCCGACAGACGCCAGTTCATCTCCATCAATAACTGCAAATCCCCCACTGCTCCCCTCCCCCAAGGTGTCCCCAAGGTTCAGTTCTTGGCCCCCTCCTCTTCATCCTGTACCTGTCCCCCCCTTGGTCACTTAATCCGCCGGCATGGTCTCCAATTCCACTGCTTCGCCGATGACATCCAGCTTTTCATCTCCACCAAGTCCATCTCCACCGCCACCCACTCTATCCTGACAAACTGCATCACTGAAATAAAATCCTGGCTGCAAATCAACTTCCTCAAACTTAATCATGATAAATCTGAAATAATCATCATTGGCCCAAAAACGCTCACCAAATCCACCCATAACTTTGCCCTCAACATCGATGGTTTCCCAGTATCCACCTCCCCTCACATCCGGAATCTTGGCATCATCTTTGACCAACCCCTCTCCTTCGACAAATACACTAAACAGATCACAAAGACAGCCTTCTTTCGCCTGAAAAACATCGCCCGTCTCCGTCCATCCCTCTCCTCCACGGCTGCAGAAACCCTCATCCACACCTTCATCACCTCCCGTCTGGACTACTGCAACAGCCTCCTCTTTGGTTCACCCTCAATAATCATCAATAAACTCCAATACATTCAGAACTCCGCTGCCCGTCTACTCACCCATTACCGGACCCGTGACCACATCACCCCCGTCCTTTACAAGCTTCACTGGCTCCCCATCCCCCAGAGAATCCAGTACAAAATCCTCCTCTTGACCTACAAAGCCCTCCATAACCTGGCCCCATCCTACCTGACTGACCTCCTCTCCAGACACACTCCCACCCACAACCTCCGCTCTGCTGGTACCAACCTCCTGCCCCCCCCCCCCCCCCCCCATGCAGACCAAATTCAGATCCTGGGGGGACAGGGCCTTCTCCATCGCTACTCCCACCCTCTGGAACTCACTACCTCACACCATCAGAGACTCCTCCTCACTCACCACATTCAAAACATCACTCAAGACCCACCTGTTCAACACTGCATTCATCATTTAACCCACAGCATTTAACCCCCGACTATCTCTTCTCCTTCTCCTTCCTTTTGCTTTGATTATTTACCTGTTGATTTTTGTCTTTTTGCACTTGTTTTTTTTGTACTCTGTCAAAGCGTCTTTGGGCTTCTTGAAAAGCGCTATATAAAATAAATGTATTATTATTATTATTATTAAGTCTCAGTTTCAGCTAGAGTTGAGAAAATCGGCGACATGTATTCCAACAGCTGTTTTGAATGTGTCGACTGTTATGTGGGCACGGGGAAGGAGAGAGGGGAATGAGAGAGGAGAATGACTGAGGGGGAAGGAGAGGGGGGGAGAGAATGTTCCCAGGACTTCGTTATTTATATTATTACTTAGTAAAAATGCAGCGACTGAATACTGTAGTTCGGGATCGAACCGAAGTCTCATTATATTTTTACATATTCCTGGGGTGTATATACAGTTTGTTTTGAGTGAGTCAACTCTTTTCCAACCATGGAATTAACCAATACAGTACATCAAAATTCTACATAATAATGTACAATGCTTGATTCGATCAGTATTAATTTTTTTCTCTGCAATTCTTGGACCCATTGACATGAGATTTTCACCATAAGAGTGCCTCCGCCTGTATAATTTTTTAATTCACAATTATGACGTTATAGGTCACGTGGTACGGACGCCATCTTGGAAAAACGTTACACCTCCATATCTCCCAAACCGCTCAATGGAAAAAATTGCAACATTGCTCATTGTCAGTACTCCCCGTGGGGAATAAGATATGTTGATGATGATGTCATCGGTGCCTTCATTATGACGTCATAATTCCACAAGTACAATGCTTGATCTGATCAGTATGAAAAAAAAAAAATCCTCTACAACTGTTAGTCCGATGGACACGAAATTTTCAGAATATCAGCAGCTCCTCCTGTGGAATTTTGTAATGATAATTATGACGTCATAGGTCGTGGTACAGGCGCCATCTTGGAAAAACCAAAGAATGTTGCACCTCTATCTCCAAAACTGCTCTATGGGGAAAAAATTGAAAGTTGCTTCTTTTTTTTCTTTTTCTTTTTTGTATACAAGATCGAGGCTCGTGAAAGAGCGAACATTAATCACACAAAAAGTGAAACCGACACATAAAACACAAAAAACAAGGGGAGCCGTAGACAAGATGGGGAGAGACGGGGAAGGACACAAACACAACATTTGAGAGCAGGGACATCGGGAGAAATGTGGGAGGGGGAGGGCTTGGGGGGAGGTGGGAGAGGTATAAAACATATGAACACTGCAAGGACTTCCAGGAAAGAAGTTGGAATTTCAAAAAAGTGGATCTGGGGTGAATTAGCGGGGGTAGAAAAGATCAAGGTGTTTGGCTCATTGTAAAGAACTCCATATGGGGAATAGGTGTTGTTAACGATGGTGTCATTGGGGCCATAATTATGTGTCCCTTTGACAGGGACATCGCTTCGTCTGATCAGTTTTAAATGTATTGAGCGTGATGTATCCAACAATTATGTTAGAGAATATAAATTTATGATGTCATCGCTCACGTGGTCTGGCAGCCATGTTGTATCAAAGAAGAAAAAAAAACCTTCAAAAACGGAAGCGTTTGCATGCACCAAGTAGACGGCATAGGGTAAGTATTCTATGAATACCATCTTGTTGGATAAGGATTTCAATTCTACCAATTATGGCTGGAAAACCACGTCATCGATGACGTAATAATTATCACCGTATGTACCCCATGGGGAAGTTGATGACATAGGCCAAGTTTCTTTTTTTTTTAGTTGAGCCGTTCGAGACAGAGAAAATGCTGTTCAATTTTTTTCCTTTAATCCAATATGGCTGCAATACCATGTGACCTATGACATCAGAGTTAGCAATAAAATATTCTCCATGGGGAGTACCTCCTATGTTTAACGTTTTGCATTGATCGAAGAAGCTGTTGCAGAGAAAAACATTTTAAAAGTGAAAAATATACAGATGCGGACACAAAAACAGACAGGAGCATTGCAATAGTCTCGCATTACCTTTGGGATTAATGACTAATGACCATTCGGGATGAATGTGAGACTAATGCAGTGTGGATTTAAGAATGAACCAGAAGTGGAAACAAACAAGTGAAAATAAGTTGTTTTTTATGCAGGAAGCATTTGGAAAAGACAGTAAAGGTTGATGATGCATTTAAGAGAAGCTTTGAATCAAATTTAAGTCATTAATTATGTCTACTAGCGTGACTCGGCGCGCTCCACGCTCCTCACCACACGTCGTTTCAGAGGGATAGGCACCTTTGACCATTTCGGTGTCTTTTGGGTCTTCAGGGTCTTTTGGATCATCTGGGCCTTTAAGGGTAGTTTGGGTCTTTGAGGTGTTTTGGGTCTTCAGGGTCTTCGGTGTCTTCAGAGGCTTTTGGGTCTTAAGGGTCTTTTGTTTCCTCTGGGTATTTAAGAGTCTTTGGGGTGTTTTGGTTCTTCAGGGTATTTAAGGGTCTTTTGGGTCTAAATGGTCTTTAAGGGTTTTCAGGGTGTTTTGGGTCATTTTGGTCTTTGGGGTGTTTTGGGTCTTTTGAGTCTTCAGGGTATTTTGGGTCTTCTTGGTGTTTTGGGTCTTCGGTGTCTTTTGGGTATTTGGTGTCTTCAGGGGATTTTGGGTACACATGAAAGCCCCCCTTGGAGTTTGCAAAAAATCACCTAAAGGACTCTCAGACTGTGAGAAACAAGATTCTGTGGGCTTTCATGTGTCTTTCACTGAGGAGAGGCTTCCGTCTGGCCACTCTGCCATAAAGCCCAGAACGGTGGAGTGTTGCAGTGATGGTTGTCCTTCTGGAAGTTTCTCCCATCTCCACACAGGATCTCTGGAGCTCAGCCAGAGTGACCATCGGGTTCTTGGTCACCTCTATTACCAATGCCCTTCTCCCCCGATTGCTCAGTTTGGCTGGGCAGCCAGCTCTAGGAAGAGTCCTGGTTGTTCCAAACTTCTTCCATTTAAGAATTATGGAGGCCACTGTGCTCTTGGGAACCTTCAATGCAGTATAAATTTTTTTTGTCGGCTTCCCCAGATCTGTGCCTCGTCACAATCCTGTTTCTGAGCTCTGCAGGCAGTTCCTTCGACCTCATGGCTTGGTTTTTCCTCTGATATGCATTGTCAGCTGTGAGACCTTATATAGACAGGTGTGTGCCTTTCCAAATCATGTCCAATCAATTGAATTTACCATAGGTGGACTCCAATCAAAGTGTAGAAACATCTCAAAGATGACCAAGAGAAATGGGAGGCACCTGAGCTAAATTTCAAGTGTCATAACAAAGGGTCTGAATACTTATGTAAATGTGATATTTCAGTTTGTTTTTTTAAATAAATTTGCAAAACTTTCCAAAATCCTGTTTTCTCTTTGTCATTATGGGGTATTGAGTCTAGATTGATGAGGGAAAAAATGAATTTCAACGAGTTCAGCATAAGAATGAATGAATGATCGTTTTACGGCCATTTTTTCCCCGCTTGAGCGGGGGTTAGCCTTGCGGGCCCCATGCGCTCATGGTTCCCTGTTTGAGGCAATGTTTTTACGGCCGGATGCCCTTCCTGACGCCAACCCTTAGTCGCCTCTTACGATGCACAGAGATACGGTGTACCTATTCTAAACCGGGGTACACACCGGGATCATTCATCCCAGCAAGCTGGTACTCAATTTGCCGACCTCGGAAGGATGACAGGCTGAGTCAACCCCCCTGGTGTTAATTCAGCGATCGACCGGGATTCGAACCCAGGATCCTATGATCCCAAGCCAGCACCCTAACCGCTAAGCCAACACCAGGCTGCAACATAACAAAATGTGACAAAAGTGAAGGGGTCTGAATACTTTCTGAATGCACTGTATATAGAAGATAAAGAGATACTCGACTCTGTATCTTTCTCATCCGAAGTTATATCCAGCCTTGACCATGTGGATCATATGGCATCAGTGCCCATGTTCTCAAATCCGGCTCCACCATTATTGTTACCCCTTTATCTGCCCTACTCAATCTATCGTCCTTTGGCCACATCTCATCTCCATACAAGTCAAAAAATATCACTCCCATGTACAAGAAGGGTGCAAAACCAGACACCACCAATTATGGGCCAGTGAGCTTGATTCCAATTGTAAGCAAAATCATGGAATCCATCATTGCTTTGATATTGTTTTTCCTGTTTTCAATAAGCCTGATCTTTGACCGTCAGTTTGGATTCCATCCTGGTTACTCAACTCTGTACATGCTTCTTCTCTCTCCAACTTCAACTCAGCAATGGTTGGAGGCCCTCATTGCCAAACAAGAGGTCAGAACCATCTCCTTATAAATATCTCAGGCATTCAATACAGTCTGGCGTCCTGCTCTGCTTGCCAAACTCTCTTCCGATGGCATCGAAGGCCGCCTTCATTCCTTTATTTCTGACTTTCTCCACTCACACAGTCAATGTGTTCCCATCAAAGGACCCCTCTCCTCCCCTCTTCCAGTGGAGTCTTGAGTTCCTAAAGGCACTACTTTGGACTCTCAGTTGTACCATTATATATATAAATAACCTCTCCAATACTTATCCTCTTCCTTTTTGCAGATGACTCCATATTGTGTTGTCCAGTACCCCCATCTCTCTGCTAGGCAGCCACTACATGCATCTCTGCTGATCTGGAAATGATGAGACACTGCTCTGATAAATGGAGCGATCTTCAATCCTGGAACATCTCAGTCTCACCATATCACTCCAAAAGGATCGTCAAACGAACCCACTTATCGAATTCCTTGGTAATTCACTGAAAATGGTTCGATCTCTTGAACTTGTTGGGCTAACCATCAGTTCTGATGTTTCTTGGGCTGACTACAATAGCTGGTCTCCAAATCTAGCCGAAGACGGGGCATTCTCTGTCGGTCCAAGTCTTTCACTGTAAAATCGTAACTATTCAGTCCACAAGGCCTTTGTCCATAACTCGATGAATTGCTGCTCTCCATTATGGCTGGTGCCCCAGCATCACATCTGTCTCTCCTGGATTCTGTGGAATTTAAAGCTCTCAGAATTATTGGCATCTCTCGTGATAAGGCCGAAGAACAAAGTCTGTTTCTTTCACACTGCAGGCAAGTTGTCGGTCGTCTGTTTTTTATCGCCTCTTCTTCAACATGGCCCCCTCTGCTCTATCAGTCCTCCCACTTTCCCTTTAATGGAAAATGTACGTTTCCAGGATGCACGTGTTCTTCCAGTAATCTCCTCCTGGATAAACTTCCAAAATCCAGGCTGACTGTCCACCTTAACTTTCTTATGCTTCGCTTCTCCCATCTATGGAACGGCCTTCCAGAAGTTCTATCCAGGGCTTCAAGAAAGCAGTGCACCCCCATTTCTTGGCCCCAAATCTCTACTGCCCCCATTAATATTTCCAAACCCAACTATCTTAATAGTTTGTCTCCCTCCCTTCCCCCCCTCACCCCCACCCCCCCCCCCCCCCCCTTGTGAGTTCTCCCTTGTGAGCAAGACAAATATGTGAGTCTGTATTGCACATTTTATTTCCAGCTTCCGTGAGCAAGAAGCAGTTTTGTACTTGCACCAGGCAGTAGTAATTCATTGATGATGTGCCACTTTCACAGGTCATCTTCTTCGACAGTGACTGGAACCCAACTGTGGACCAGCAGGCCATGGACCGGGCCCATCGTCTTGGACAGACGAAGCAGGTCACGGTTTACCGCATCATCTGCAAGGGCACGATCGAAGAGCGTATTCTGCAGCGTGCGAAGGAGAAGAGTGAGGTATTGCATCCAAGTGCTTGCATTGCCATCTCGATATGGAAGTATTTTTATTCTCACCCTGTTGCTGCAGTCTGTTCGCATCAACACTCATATTTCACTCCTTCAGATCCAGAAGATGGTGATTTCTGGCAGTAACTTCAAGCCAGATGCTCTGAAACCAAAGGAGGTAGTGTCTTTGCTCCTGGATGATGAAGAACTTGAAAAGAAACGTAAGTATTGCTGGCAATGCTGTGGACCTTTGTATTTGAATTAATGGTACAATTTGTTGTTAAGCTGTACAATGGATTTAGCAGTATCCTGAAGCTTTTGTTGATGAAGGGGAGGGGGAGGAGGGGGGTGTGGATAAGGCATGGCAGGTGCTGCTTCCTTGCTTGATGTTCGGCATTTAAAAGGATAAGAGCACAGACTATCCCCATAGGTTGGCATCCATGGGGAGGAGGAAATACCTCGCTATGTGTGGTGAGAAGTGCTGTGCCATTGTTGTGGCGTCACATTAAGGTGTTATCCTGTCGATAAAACGGTATAATAACTGGTTGGAACATTTAAAAAAAAATGATTTTATGCAAAAACTAGAGCAATATGACTGTCGCCAATATGCCTTCGCTTAGTCCCTGCCCGTGACAATGGGTAGATGCCCTCGTTTACTGTCCTAAAAATAAATAAGTTTGGTTTAAATCTATTCAGCTGTTTTGAAGTATCACATTTTTACCATACAGGCCCGGTTTCACATCGATCAGGGAAGCGTTTTCGGAGAAGGGATTTTTTTAAATATCTGCTTTCAAGCTAATACGGCTGCTACACCACGTGACATATGATGTCAAAAATGTACACTCTGCATATGTATCGGTAGGGGGTCACATTTGTGAAGCTTCGTGTTGACCGCATAAGGTTCGTTTTTCCATCCAAGATGGCTACCAAACCACGTGACCTACAATGTCATCATTTTCAAACTATATGCACCAGTGGTAAATTTAAATTTTGTATCGATAGGGTAAGCGATTTCAGAGATATAATTATTTAATATTTACCCTCAATCCAATATGGCTGCCACACCATGTGACCTATGATGTCATAAATTTAACATTTCAATACAAATGGGTCAGCATCGGCAGAGTTTGGGGGGGGGCAGGGGGAGCAATGCCCCCACCTTAATTTTTTCAGTAGTTTACAATTAAGATAAAAACATCCTGCATTTAAACGTGAGGAGTAACAATAATGAACGTAAACTGTATTTATGATTTCACGTACACTGTAACTACACTAACAAACGGTAATTTTGGAAGTCAAACCTCGCTACCCATTAATATTAAATGATTAATATTAACCCCTTGCCCCCCCCCCCCCCCCCCCAAATAGAGAAGTCAAACTACGCCTATGTGGGTCAAAGAACATGTGCATGCAATTTCAGATTTTTAGGATAAGGCATTCGATTAAAACATTTGTGACTGGTATACCATTTCACTGATGATTATCATGCTTTTGTTCCCCATTGGTAGTACTTGAAATGTGCCAAGTTTCAATTTTTTCCATTCAGCGGTTTCCAATAAATATAATTTTAATTATCTTACTATAATTCACCAAATGTCCGTCCGTCTGTTCGAAGGTACCGGTAAAAACTGCTGAACCGATCGCAAAGATATTTTGGGTGGATAATCCTGGGATCTCCAGGAGTAAAATAGGCTATTTAGTTTTCCCAATTTCAGCTTTGGCCTCCAGCATTCTCAGGTTTGGACTTCCGCATAACATTCGCGTTCGCATAACGTCCATTGTTCTCATTGTGACGACGCACAAACGGCTGCACCCAGGAAAGCAACATGTCTCCATCGATCGCTAACAGATCGCTGTCTCCATCGATCTTGCCAAGGCCGTAACAGCTATCGGCTCAAAATCCTTTTAACTGTTGATTTGGTACAGTTACACGTATCGGGAATTTGGTACACGTATCGGGAGTACATACGACATAGCGATTGTGAACACGATTATCGATCACGATTCACGATCATGATCATCACGATCATAGTGCATCGATCACGATTTGAAACACTATGGAATAATATTTACCGATATGAACAGTGATGTGGCTTTTATTGAAATTCTCAAGATACTGTTTAGATTTTGATGATTTGCGTGTGATATGATTCAACGGATGTTTATATGAATCGTTTAAATTAAAAAAACCTTCAATTTCTGATACTTTGCAATCGCCATATGCAGATTCGCCATGGTCCCACGATCGATGTTTCTATACGTGAACGTACCCGTTTGTTTGCGAACGGGTACGTTTTTCATAGAAGACCTTCACGAACTTGCTGTCAATGTCTGATGTGCGACTGAAGGTGCTACAGGAATGTGGAATTTATTGGTTTCATGCTTTAGCATTCGCCATATATGCATTGCCTGATTGCTTCTGGCCTCCCACCCGTGCGTAGCACGGGTATCTCTCTAGTTTGTATTTAATCCAAGATGGCTGACATACCACGTGACCTATGATGTCACATTGTGCATGGGTGTCGCTTTTACCCTGAAAATTTCTCAATCGGACATGTGGTTGCTGAGAAAAATGAGGTCTAGCCCGTATGGACGGACGGAAAACCCGAAAACATAATGCCCCCAGCCATCTTCGGGGGCGGAGGCATAAAAAATGTATGGAGAACGCATTTTATTTATTTTATCCTCTGATTTTAAGTTGAGAAGGCGAAGAAGAGGGGAATACTCACTGATCCTCACCCCCCCTTATCTTTGTATTTTTATATGGAGAAAAAGTTTGTTTCCTTGGAAATACTCCTATTCGCTTGCGTCTTGAAACTGCAAGTTTGAATCACCTTTTTATTCTCCTGTTCCCTTGCGTCCAGTCAATCTGACCTGCTATCCTTTGTTTTTTAGCTCTTGAAAAGAGAAAAAAGTGCTTATTTGGAGATCGTGGAGTATTTCATGTTTTTAGAGTATTTTTTTTCCATTTCATTTTATTTTGACTAGCAAACACTGTGTGGTTATTGTAATTGTTTATTATTCAGTTGGACTTTAATTCATATAAAATGTAAGACTTCCCCGTACCCTCCTATCTGCCCCTCCCCTTCTCTCCCCACTTTCATGCCAAGTAAAATTTGATTTATTTATTTCATTTTCATACAGAAGTCTAGACTCATGGAGGAGCTATGACAGCAAACAATAGCTTTACAGAATGGCAAAGGGGAAAACTGGACCAGGCTGACGAGAACGTATGGACACTATGCAAACGAGTTTTCTTTTTCTGAAATCAGTGCGTCAGCGACAGGAAGAGAAGAAGCAGCTGGATGTTAGCAGCAAGACCAAAGATCGCCGACGAAAGCGGGAGGGAGCCACCGAGCGTGGGCAGGTACGACTGCACACCGATTACAATTCAGTGGGAAGCCTTGGACTTGTCATTTTACGCGTAGTTTACTTTTCACCCCTCAGCCCAAAATGGGCTAAGTGGTATTGTCGACCGGGCGTCCGTCAACTTTTGGTTTCCGTCAATTTCAAGGAGAACGGCTTGTCCGATTAAATCCATTTTTGCAGTGTGTGTTGGGGTTGAGTAGAGGAAGGTTCCTTTCGAAAATGGGCGCGCTCCGATTTTCAATATGGCCGCCACGGCAGCCATCCGGGCTTCCATCAACTTTTGGTTTCCGTCAATTTCGAGCAGAACGGCTTGTCCGATTAAATCCATTTTTGCAGTGTGTTGGGGTTGAGTCGAGGAAGGTCCATGGGCACGCTGCGATTTTCAATATGGCCGCCATGGCAGCCATCTTGAAATTGGTTTCCGTCAATTTCGAGCAGAACGGCTTGTCCGATTAAATCCATTTTTGCAGGGTTTATTGGGGTTGAGTAGAGGAAGGTGCCTTTCGAAAATGGGCGCGCTGCGATTTTCAATATGGCCGCCACGGCAGCCATCTTGAAATTGGTTTCCGTCAATTTCGAGCAGAATGGCTTGTCCGATTAAATTCATTTTTGCAGTGTGTGTTGGGGTTGTGTAGAGGAAGGTTCCTTTCGAAAATGGGCGTGCTGCGATTTTCAATATGGCCACCACGGCAGCCATCTTGAAATTGGTTTCCGTCAATTTTGAGCAGAATGGCTGGTCCGATTAAATCCATGTTTGCAGTGTGTGTTGGGGTTGAGTACAGGAAGGTGTCTTTCGAAAATGGACGCGCTGCGATTTTCAATATGGCCGCCACGGCAGCCATCTTGAAATTCGTTTCCGTCAATTTCGTGCAGAACGGCTTGTCCGATTAAATCCATTTTTGCAGTGTGTGTTGGGGTTGAGTCGAGGAAGGTTCATGGTCACGCTGCGATTTTCAATATGGCCGCCACGGCAGCCATCTTGAAATTGGTTTCCGTCAATTTCAAGCAGAATGGCTTGTCCGATTAAATCCATTTTTGCAGTGTGTGTTGGGGTTGAGTCGACAAAGGTTCCTTTCGAAAATGGGCGCGCTGCGATTTTCAATCTGGCCGCCACGGCAGCCATCTTGAAATTGGTTTCCACCATGCATGGGCTGAGGGGTTACGCCCGCTTTGCGGTGCTATTTATTTTATTCGTGCAAGCATTGATTTTGGTGGAGCACTGAAGAATTTTGGTAGAAAAGTGAACAAATGGATGTGGAGTTTCACATTCTGTATTTAAATAATCAGAGAGGAATGTATTTGTCATCAGAGGGCCAAAATTAAAGTTGACAAACTCAAAGAATATTTTTGTTTCCTCTTGGTAAGGATGTGCATGTCTAAAACAGGCCGAAGGAGAGTGCAAGAGAGCTCGGTGGGAGGTTGCAGCTGCCAGCCTATCTGCACCTCCTTCACTGCCTTCAGCTGACAACTCAAACACGTCGGCAGAATGGGATGAGTCACTTGTGAGTGTTGACTCGGCCCAGCCAAGCCCCTACAGCGAGGTATTTGATGGAGGCGGGAGAGGGTGGTCAATAGAGGAAGAGAAAAGGGGGGAAATGTAGGTTTCTGACTTGCTGTGTAAAACTGAGGTTTAATAGACAAAAAAAAATTCATTGATCATTGATCCACAGTGGTGTATGAAGTATATAAATTGATGCAGGAAACAAGTTGGTTGGACCACCTTTTCCAGTGATTTGTTGATTATTATGTATATTTTGTTGCAGATATCACTTTGCAGCGAATTGCAGGGAGGTTCAATTCCACCTGACGAGAGCAGCAACGAGATGTTGCTTGTGGTGGATGAGCCACGGGACAGCACGCCACCTGCAGTCCCCCTTGACCCACAAGCGGGTAAAGCAAATATTCCAGACTTTTTGACAATTATCATGATGTTAATGTGTTATTTTTGGGTTTTTCCCCCTGAATTTATCACGAATAGAGCTCATATGATAAAATAACTATTTTATCTGTATGGAGGGTGGGTGGGGGGGGGGGGGGTTGCTTTGCCATGTTTACCTTTTTAACCAGGTTGCTTGCTTTACCTCTGCCACCGAAGGTGGATGGAGGTTATGTTTTCACCCCTATCTTTGTTTGTCTGTCTATCTGTCTGTGAGCAAAATATTTCAAAAGGTTGTGGACGGATTTGGACGAAATTTGGTGGAGGTGGTGGGTGTGTGACACGGACGAAATGATTTCGATTTTGGTGAAGATTCGAATCCGGATCCCAATCAGAGATTTTTTTTTTTAATGCGATTCCTCACCATTGAGTGATGGGGCTAAAACTGATATATAGCACAATATCTCAAAAAGTTAGGAACGGATTCCAACAAAACTTTGTGGACAGGTTGGTTGTGTGACGAGGACAAATCAGTTCGATTTTGGTGTAGATCCGAATACGCATCCGGATACAAGAATTATTTAATTTCTTTAAGTGATTCTTCACCATTGAGTGATTGGGCTAAAAATGATATATATATATATTTTTGATATTTAAAAAATAAAATGATATTTTCATGATATATTTTACTGAGCATGTAATAAACATTTTGGTTGTCATATTGTTTTCGTGTTTCTAAATCTGATTCCTACCAAATGTCAATTGCGACCATCTTGGATTTGAGTTGACTAGCAAGGGCCTAGCAACATGAAAACCATAATTTGAGCCTTCCATTGCCTCTGCCATATGGGAAAACCTATGGGTGGATACCAAAATCAACCTTCTCGCATGATTCTATCAAAAGTTATGGCCGATTAGCTATTTCGCCAAATCAAAAGAGCAGCCATCTTGGATTATGTTTGTCTAGCAACATCAAAAACTTTTTTGACACTTTCATTGCATCCACCATGTGTGAAAACCTATGTGTAGGTACCAAAATCATCATCCTAGCTCGATTCTATCAAAAGTTATTGCTGATTTTCTATTTGAACCAAGGTAGAAAATCAGCCATCTTGGATTTATGCAAATTACGGAAGTTCCCCAAAGTTGCTACAGCGGCAAGAGGTGGTTCTGTCATATATACCCCCTAACCTTTACAAATCCACCAAAAAAACTTATTGTACCAACAATTTCCGGGTTCACATAGGGTTTATCATAGTTGGCAACTGGACTATCTCTCTCGCTCTTCCTTTCAGGGCTTCAAACAACTAGTGCACCGCCATCTCTCGGTCATTCCCAATTCTGTCACATAATCTTTATTATCCCCATTAACATTTCCTCACCCAAACATCTTTCTTGCTTGTTTCAGTGTTTCTTCCTTTTACTCCATTTCCTCCTATCCTCTTCTTTCATTCCCTTGATGTTTGTTTCACTGTCAGTTCTACCTTGCTCCTCCTTAAGCATCGCTGCAATAAAGGAAAACGTTCTTAATATGTTTTTAAATTTCGACAATTGACCATATCAATCTATGTATGAATGTACTTATGGTATTTACAAGCACACACGTACCAAAGGTATGCAATATTTTTTGAGACTGGTTGGGTTTGTTTGTTTTTTCAGCTGTCGAACCTCAGCAGGGAAATGCCAGCAAGGCTCGTCCTTTTGTGCGCAACCGTGGCCGAGCAAAAGCCTCAGAAAAAGCCAGAGGGCGGAAGTCTGCAGGAGCTGCCGCAGCCATGGCAGGAGCAATGGCTGGAGCAGCAGCGGCTTCCGCAGCAGCATATGCAGCTTATGGCTATAACATTACACAAAGTATGTTGGTTTGGAAAAGGTTCCAGCATGCATGTATATCAAGCTGCTTATTGTTCTGTCATATATACCTGTTCTGTCATATTCTGTCATAAAACCTCATGCTATATTTCATTGTCTGATTAAAATTTTGTGACCATCCATCATAGGAGCTTTGCAGTCAAGTTATTGAGCATGTATTATGAAATTTATCTGGTCCTGTATTATGATTTTTAAAAGGCAACAAGGCTGTAGTTTTGTTTATCGTGCTGCTTCTTCTGCTTTCGGATGCAGCGTTTGGCTACGAGTAGCATCATTGGCTCAAGGGGTGTGGCTTTGCCGCTGATACAACGGCCCCTTTTAGGTTAGGACTGGAATTTGGCCTGGGTACCAGTGATAGCTCTTCGCGAGTAACACCATGGGATCTTTAACGCCCACCACCTAATGCTGGCAGATGAGATGCCCAGTTTAACGTTCATCCGAGGGACAGCACATATACTGATTGTAGCTTAGACTGTCATAAACACCAGTGTGGAGTCATTGGTCATACTGTTTGACCACCAGTTCTATGATTGATTGCACTTTATGTACTTAACAGCTTTCTCGAGGCATACAGCAATGGCAAACCCTCAATATCAACATTCAATACAAATGTCATCCCGTGTTTTTGGACAGGGAGTCCTCAGCAAGCTTCGATGGTTTCCACAGCTGCCTTCACAACTTTTGGCGCTCCAACATTGACCTTCAACAGCCCACTGGCACCGGCAGGCAGCCGGGTGAGGCAACGGACATCGCCATGTGGACAGCGCGGGCCAAAGGCTTCATCGTTGACCAGCCGTAAAATTAGCAAGACACCTGCAAGCCCAAGGTGACCCACGAGCTGGACAATTTGTTTTGGTTTGGTTATTCAAATCCAGACATAGCACTGTAGCGCCGTGCTGGTCTGGATCAGCTTGAAAACGTTTGAGCTGGTTTTGACTAAAATAGGCCAAATTTGGCCATCCTGGGCCAGGTTGCGCTAAGCTGTGCTTGGCCAAGCTGGGCCGAGGGGTGACGGTACCCTCGTCTCAATACGAAGTCATGCACCTGTGCAAACGCATCCCATAATCACCGTCAACCGGCAGGGTGTGAGAAGGCCTTTTTCGGGTTGTATTTTTATAGCTGTACATTTAATTTCATGGGACTATAAATATGCTTTGTAACACCCACGGAATGTAAAGAATAAAATTTGACATTACACGATCAATGTTTTTGGGTTTTTGTTTCCTTTGTGCTCCAGAAACCATTGAGAGCTGCAATACACTGATTCGATCACAGTGAAATATTGCCTTGGCTACCACCTGAAACATTTTTGCAGCATTGTATAAAATAAATCGCTTTGTCAGCATGAATTATGAAGGCAATCGTATTTGAGTAAAAATAAATGTTTCTAAGAATTTTAAATCAAGAAGAACAGGATCGTTAAGGCAGTTATTTTTTTTCTGGCAATAAAATGGTGAAAATTAAAAAAAAACATATATATATACACACACACACAGACTTGGCATTTAATATGGAATATTTTTTTTTCCTTGACTTGGGTTTACTTTCTGAACTCGGTATATCAATCTGGTGAGTTTCTTTTACGCTTCGGTGATTTCTTTGTTAAAAGAACCATGTCACTGATTGTCTGTCGCAGCAAGAAGTCAATAACAGGATTATATCACAGGTGGCGTGACAAAATGTACGGACAGGTACATTTGACGATTGGCTTCACAATCGGGTATATGAGGGTTGTTGCGTTCTGTATTAGTGGAAAACAACTGCTGCACGTCTACAAAAGTTATTGCCGCTTCCCCTGGAGATGGTCCGTCAACTCGACAATGCTGTTTGTCATTTAGTGGTGGCTTTACGAAATTCCGGCATGAAACAACGTGCTATTGCTCGGCAGTATGGCATCACTCAAGGTCAGGTGTCAAAGATCCTGAAACGAAATGCTCAGAGGGGTGTCCCTACTCCAATACCGAGGTCAGGACGTCCCCGCAGAACCACAAGGAGGGATGATCGCCAGCTGCACCGGTTAGTCCGCAATGGCCGTACCAAGTCAGCTAATCGGCTTAGGGCTGAGTGGCAGCAACTGACAAATGTGCCTGTATCCAGAAGGCTAGTCAACCAACGACTGGTTCAAGCAGGCTATCGTGCCAGGCGTCCCCTGAGAAAGCCACGGCTGACCAGACAACACCGCCAGCGCCGATTGCAGTGGGCCAGAGAGCACCGTCAATGGCACCCAGGACACTGGAATCACGTGATCTTCAGTGACATGTCTAGATTTCTGGTCTATCGTCAATATGGCCGCGTCCGAGTGCGCAGACAAGTGCATGAAGCCTACAACGAAGATTGTATAGTGCCAAGAGTCCAAGCTGGAGGTGGTGGGGTGACCGTTTGGGCTGCTTTTCATGCAGGGGGCAAAACTGACCTGGTTGTTCTGAATGGAAACCTGAACCAGTTCAAGCACAGGGCCATTCTGGAGGAAACATTGCTTACATTTGTTTGTGCAGCCTTTCGAGGAAACTTTGTCTTCCAAGATGACAATGCATTGCCTCATCGTGCTCGCATGATCCAACACTTTCTTGCTGACCGTGGTGTAGAGCATATGGAGTGGCCTGCCATGTCCCCGGATATGAATCCGATAGAGAACTTGTGGGCAGAATTAACGCGTCAAATCGACAACTTGGACCATCAGCCGAACTCTGTGCGTGAATTGCAGCAGGCTATTGTCACTGCATGGCAAGCGATGCCTGTCCAAACCTTGGCAAATCTCGTGAACAGCATGCCTCGACGTGTACGTGCTCTCCTGAATGCTCGTGGGGGTTACACGAAGTACTGAACTGTAATTTTACTGTCCGTAATCCCAGTCGTAATTTAACTTTTGTTTTTGTTAAAAAAAAAATTGGCTAATGTGCAAAATAAAGAGATACTTCTGGAAAACGCACAGAAGTTTAACACAGTACTGTCCGTGAATTGAGTTCGATATCAGTTTACATCACTTTCAAGGATCAATTTATTTGCTTCGAAATGTCAAATGTGGTTTTTGTTTCTTTTAAAGGTCACATTAACAAAATCTAGAATAATTGCAACATAATTCCAATGAACTTTTGGTTCTAAGTCATCTTGAAAAGTAAGTTCACCCCCACAAAAAAAATATTCCATATTAAATGCCAAGTCTGTGTGTGTATATGTATATGTATATGTATATGTATATATATATATATATATATATATATATATATATATATATATATATATATATATATATATATATATATATATATATAGTTACTGTCGCGGTTAAGATGTTATTTTTGACCGAGCGGTTGGTATGACCGCGACCTAACAGTTCCCCCGATTCTTCCCCAACTCACCCGATTCACCCCCAACTTTGGCCGTATCGCACCGCAGCTGCCCAATCTGGAAAACTCTAAAACGACCGAATGCAAAGAGGAAAAGGAATAAGACGAGAATACGGACAGAAGAGTAATTGGATTTATTATACACACAAGCAAAAAGAAAGCAGTCACGTTTATTTACAGACGAGATTAGATACACAGTGCAACGCTAGCTTACCTACAGTCTTAATTAACCCAGGGACAGAACAAACAAAAGACAGACTCACACGGGGAATGATGACAGGAATTGGCTGGAAGGAGAGGATGGCTTGGAGTTGTATTGTGCAGCACGATCGGCGCGTTTAGCAGCCGCCGTTCCTTCGCGGCCCTGCTCAAAACCGCCGTCCAGGCCCCAAGCGGCTGTTGGGTGTTGTTGCTGCTGTGGCCGCCGCTGCTGCTGCTGCTGTGGACGTCGCGTGCTTTTCCAGGATTACAACAGGCTTTGTGCTTTCTGGGATGTCCTCTCCTTGGATGTTCTCTATGTTCTCTTGGTCCAATCACTCCTCACCACCGACAACTCAACACAACCAACGCAACCACTGACCACCACAACGCAACCACTGACGACCAAAACCACACAACTCAGCTCTGCTTCTTGGACCCTCTCTCTTCTCAACGGCTTGGGCTCCCTTTTCTCGGCCGGTAAAAGCTCATCTCCTTTGGACACGCCCTGCCTTGGGTTATATAGGCCCCGCCCCTCAACCTTTGCGAACCTCCCCGATCGCTCTTCCTCCGCCCTCTCTAGCCAAACCCCTGGCTCATGGTTGGTCGAGTGGGGCTGGCTCACTCCTCCCCTCTATGACGAGGTGGAGACACGCCTTTCTTCTCCGACCCTGCCTCGTGGTCAATGGCATTAATTGGAGCGGAGGTAGTTTCTAATCGACGAAAAGGGGGAATGGAGGTTTTGGGAATGGGAATGAAGGGAATCTATCTCTTTCACTTGGTGCAATGGAGTACTTCTATTAATGGGAGACACAGCCTTACCCTAAAACACAGAATAAGATATAACTATTGAACAGGGGTATTCTATGATTGGCTGTGGTGTGGATGCTTTATGGACTAATTATGGGATGCCCTTTGACCTTTACACAGCTCCGGAGGCAGGAGGCGCAGAATAACCAATAATAATAATTCACACAATCAAAAAAATATACAGTCCTCATATTCGCAACACTGCACCCTCCTCCTCTTAGGCACGGCCCGGGCCTACAACTTTTTATTTAGTGTGACACGTAGGTGTAGTTCCCTCTACTTTTAACCTGACCCTGAGTGCGACAGTTTTAAAACATAAATAAATGTGTCCCGCTGCTCCATTGCACCCTGCCTAACAGACTTACGCCCACAGTTAACCGAATTGCGGAATTGGCTTCAAACTATACACTGACGGTGGGGAGCATTATTTACAAAACTAACCCAGGACCTGTAATTGTTCTTTCTGGGGGGGAGACAGTCTGCTCTGCATCAATGCACCATGAAAGCACCTAAAACCGCACCAATACAAGCACCCTCAAGCACCAATCGGTGCAGTCACCATAGTTCATCAGTGTTCAATGCATGTTCAATAAAAATAAAATCAACAACCCCTAACCCTGTAGGTGATCTCTTGCTCTTCGGCCCCCTCTGCTGGTTATTATTATTTGTTCTTCCAGATGTTGTCTTTCTTTCATTTTCTTACTGGCGGCCTATTTGCAATAAAGTGTGCCCAACGTGTCCATTTTATTCATTTTATTTATGGCCCACAGGGCCGACTACGTGTGGTTCACCTGTCGGGCATCGGTGCCCTGTGGCCAAGGTCCGCCAGCAAGATTTCGGGCCCTCATGGCCGGTTCCAGCAGAGGGGCCTTGCCCCAACCCATGGGGTCCATCAGTGGTGCTCGGCCACAGGCATGTGGTCCATAATGTGGTGCATCGATGCAGACAGCTGGTTCTGAGAGTGCCGGCCGCACAATGGCCGACTCACGCACGCTCCCCTCGGCGCCCAATGGCGCACAGGTCATGTGGGAGACAATTGAGCGAGGGGTAAGGTCACAAGGGTACACATCCATAAGGCAATGCAAGGCGAAATGCGTACGGAGAGCGAAGTGAGAAAGCTCGTCCCTACCGTACGTCACCCCCCTGTCACCTACACTACCCTTGCCCTTACCCCATATGTACAAAAATCTACACATTACCAATCCGTCGCTACCGTCACGTCTTCCCCTTATTTCCCTTATACCAAATTCGTCTTCACTCCCCCACTATCCAAAATTTGCCATCACCCAATTCATCATCAATCCTCATAAGGAGGAAGAGATGGAACATCAAGCACAATGTCACACCCACGTCATGATGCGTCTCACAATCCAAACATTTGCATCAAAAATAATAAAACAACCTGGCATGGTGTGGAGTACCTGTCACCTCAGGTGAGTGGATGCAGATGGTGCGATGAGATCCTTCATCCTAACTATCCTCTAAATGATTTTAACACACTTTACACTACCCAGGGTCTTTCCCTGCCAATCCATTGGCCAACTTACACTATGGGTTCTAAAAACCAATTCCCATTGACCAAACTGTGGTGCTGCTCAATTTGGGGTCTCACTCCCCCGATTCATCTCCCGGTGCCCTTGCACAATTTCTGGGCTGTGACGTGTAGCTCTCCCAGCAGGTCTACCCACCTGCACACCTCCACCACTGCAGTTGCCACCCGAGCTTACCTAGCTCCTCACCCTAACCTAACTAACTAGGGAAGGCCCCTCCTGGCTCTGTCACCCCACTCGGTGCCCTATGGCACTGGGCTACCCGGGTCCGTGTTCCGGATCCTCGGGCCCCATCCACAACAACTCTACCGGCTCCCAGAGCCCACCTGCGGCCTCACCTGGCCGACATCCTCACAGTGGTGGAGTGCCCAAACCAACTACACACACTAACAGGCTATACGCCCAGCCATTTCCACAACACTAATGCACCCATCCAATCACCATTCTTCCACCCGCACCACAGATGCCAATATCCAACCACAATTTACCTATACCCTCTAACTACTCTTTAAACTACCCTCCCCAGGTACTCGTGAAAGGGGTCCACTCTTCCCCCATCCACACCTTCGCACCATCCACTCCACTCCATAGTTTCCATCCCATTCACTCCACGACCATCCATTCCAATACTCCATATATTCCACACTCCATGTCTTCCACACAACCATTTATTCCATACACCTGTTGGTGCACACCTGTGCACTCACACCTGGTGCCACCTGCACCCTCCTTCCTTCCTGGACCATTTGGTCAACACCACACACAATCACCTTCACTCACTCATACACTGCTCCATCCACCTGTTCAGTTGCACACCTGTGCAATCACACCTGTTCAATCCTCAAACACACGGCATCATCTCATCTAACTACTCCCCTCTGAAACTTGCGCTTCCCAGTCGTCCCTTTAAACTATTGCGTTCCCACGTCATTATCATCCACACTAAACTACCTGGGTCCCCACTACAGGTATCAGTCACTAACTAAACCTTAACGTTACCTAATGTCATCTTCTAGGGCCCTACACACAATATCCTAACCCACCCGGGCTAGTTTTCACTGCCATAAACCCCATAAGCTAGTGCTCCTTTGCCCCCCCTTGTGAGGGATGACAGAGTTGCCATCCCACCACATGGGGGACGTTCCCACTATCAATTTTGCACCCCAAATCCAACAAATCAAAAATTTGCCAATCATCTGCCAATCATCAAATTTTGCCTTTTTCTAATTTTGGGTCCAAAACACTAACCTCATCACTCATCTACTTATTAGATCCTCTCGGTGCGCCAATTCACGTCTACAGCCCGGCTTCGTACAGCCGAGCAATGAACGCGGGTTCTTTTGTGCCAGCGGCTGGATACGTCCCGCATTCGGGGCCGGGACGGGGGCTTACCCGGGCCGAGATCCCACGCACCATCTCGGCACCGAGCCGTCCAATGTCCCGATCTCGACCTGCCGGCACGTCTCAACAAAAAGTGGACGCCATGACGACCCTTCCTATCGAGCTGTCCGCTCCGCCTAGTTGAGCACGGACGCGGCCATTCCAAGCGAGGCCCAGCGTGGATCGCGTACGGCGGTCCTTTCGAACCCGCCGTGGCTCGGATCCCCGCTGGTTCTCGCGGCACGCGAAGCTGCCCGGCGCGCACCGAGGGCCCGATTCGGCTAAAAGTCGCTCTAACCGCTAACCCGGTTACCGTCGATGCCTCACCTGCATGCTTACACGCATACGCTACCCCTTTCTTGCTCATACATCCAGCCGTCTCCCTGCTCTTGGTCGTACCTTCTCTAACACACCCAGGTACACTCATTCCGCTCACAGACTTGGTCACACACCTGACCACCGAACACCTTGGCACACATTCGTCGCTCGCACACCTCACCAACACACCTCTTCGCGCCCCTTCCTCGGTCACCTCCTCTGTGACAACCACAGGTGTGCTCTCACTCACACACCCAACCACGTGCCTCACGACCAACTCAAGTGTGCATTCCCACACACGCTCTACCATTCCAGGTGTGTGTAGCGGTTACCGCTGCATGCACACAATCGCCTTGCACCGGCCAGAACACGGCCAGACGCGCTTCTCCCGGGCATGCCCGGACTCACTGTTCCCGGGCACGCCCGAACCTCCCGGGCACGCCCGGTCTCGTCTTTCCCGGGCATGCCCGCTCTCGCCTTTCTAGGGCTCGCCCAGAGCGTCCGGGCATGCCCGCTATCGCCTTTCCAGGGCTCGCCCAGAGCGCCCGGGCACGCCCAGCCTCGACTTGCCAGGCCGCAGCCAAACACGCCCGGGCAGGTCCAGACTCGCCTTTCCAAGGCTCGCCCTTGACACCCGGGCATGCCCGGTATAGCTTTTGCCGGGCAAACTTCCCGACATAAATGTGTATATATATTGCTGCCCGATAAACGGGCTTGTTAGAATACCTGAGCTGTTTTGTTTCAATAAAGCAACTCGGACGAATTCCGTCTTTGGTCGCGTCAATTCTTTCGACTCGCGTTGGAGCGCAGTTCCTTCATTGGTGACCTACCGACATGGATACGGCAGTGACGCTTAAACTGCCTACCTTCTGGGAGGCTCACGCGGCTGTTTGGTTCGCTCAGGCGGACTCTCAGTTCGCCCTGCGAGGCATCACCGCGGACGACACCCGCTTCCACCATGTTGTGGCGGCGCTCGGTTCCGCCACCCCGGCCCGCGCCTTGAGCCTCCTCGAGCACCCGCCGGCTGCTGACAAATACGACGCGCTGAAGACACTCCTCCTCGACGCTTTTGCCCTCTCACCGGCAGCACGCGCACGGCGCCTGCTCGCTCTGCCCGAGCTCGGCGACACGCGCCCGTCAGAGCGCATGGACTATATGCTCTCGTTGCTCGGTGAGCACTCTCCGGATTTTCTGTTCCGCGAGCTGTTCCTTCGCCAGCTGCCTCACCCGGTACGCCTCGCCCTGGCTGGCACGTTGATCACGGATTCCCGCGCCCTCGCCAGGGAAGCCGATAAGATCTCCTCGGCGGGCCAGCACATCGGCGCGGTTACATGGAGCCCGCCGCCGTCCGAGGCGACGCCCGACCGCCCTGCGCGGTTGGAGGCCGAACTGCCGGTGCAACTGGCGGCCGCCATGCCGCACCGCCCGCTTCCGACACGACGGCCGGGGCCTCCACCTGACCGGGCGTGGTGTTATTACCACGCCAGGTCCGGACACAAGGCTCGGACGTGCCGGCCCCCGTGCACTTTCGGCAGGTCAGGAAACGGCCGGGCCGGCGTTCATTCCCAGCCATGAGCGCCGGCCACTCGGGCAACTTGCTGTTTATTCGGGACAAAGCGTCTGGGCGGCGTTTCCTGTGTGACACCGGCGCCCAACTGAGCGTCATACCCGCCTCCGAGCAGGACAGGCGGGACGCCGTTTGCGGCCCCTCTTTGGTCGCTGCTAATGGCTCGGCCATACGCACTTTCGGCCCACGCGTCGTCACCCTCTGCTTCGGCAGCCAGCGTTTTCAATGGACTTTTGTGACCGCCTGCGTCCCCATGGCTTTGCTGGGCGCCGACTTCCTCTGCGCGCACGGGCTGCTGGTCGACGTCAAACGTCATCGCCTTGTCAACGCCGAGACCTTCAGCTCCCTGGCGTGCACGATGAGCAGCTCCGCGCCGACCGAACTGGCGTGCGCCCTCCCGGCAGCGAACGAGTTCGCTCGCTTGCTCGCGGAATTCCCGGCCCTCACGCGGCCGACGTTTTAGGCCTTCGCGGTGCGGCACGGGATCGAGCACCACATACCCACTACGGGCCCGCCGCCTCGACCCGGCCAAGCTCGCCGTGGCGAAGGCCGAGTTCGACGCGTTGGAGCACCTCGGCATCGTGCGGCGCTCCGATAGCGCGTGGGCCTCGCCACTGCACATCGTGCCAAAGCCGGGGGGTGGATGGCGCCCGTGTGGCGACTACCGCCGTCTCAACGACGCTACCACCCCCGACAGGTACCCGATCCCGCATATTCAGGACTTTTCCGCCCGTTTGGCGGGACGGGTCATCTTTTCGAAAATTGGCCTGATACGGGGCTACCACCAGGTACCTGTCCGGGCGGCCGACGTCCCGAAGACGGCCGTCATCACGCCGTTCGGCCTGTTCGAATTTTTGCGGATGCCGTTTGGCCTCAAGAACGCGGCCCAGGCGTTCCAGCGCTTGATGGACGGCGTGCTGCGCGACCTGCCGTTTCTTTTCGTCTATCTGGACGATATCCTCGTCGCCAGCACGTCCCACGCCGAGCACCTCCTCCACCTCCGAACACTGTTCGGTCGCCTCAGCGAGCACGGCTTAATTGTCAACCCGGTCAAATGCCACTTCGGCGCGACGACCGTTGACTTTTTGGGCCACCGCATCACCAAGACCGGGGCCGTGCCGCTGCCGACCAAGGTCGAGGCCATCACCACGTTCCCGCGTCCCCGTTCCATCAAGGCCCTCCAAGAGTTCCTCGGCATGGCGAATTTTTATCACCGATTCGTGCCCCGCGCTGCTCAGCTCATGCGGCCCCTTTACGAGGCCCTCCGGGGCAAGCCGGCCAAGCATGACATTGTTTGGTCCACGGCCATGGACGCGGCCTTCGCCAGCGCCAAACGGGCCCTCGCCGACGCAACGCTGCTGGCTCACCCGGTGCTCAACGCGCCCATCGCCCTCACTACGGACGCCTCCAACTACGCGGTGGGCGCCGTCCATGAGCAATGGGTGGACGGGGTTTGGCAGCCACTCGCTTTTTTCAGCCGGCAACTCCGGCCGAACGAGTTAAACTACAGCACGTTCGACCGCGAGCTGCTCGGGCTATTCCTGGCCGTTCGCCATTTCCGACACCTCCTGGAGGGCCGCCCGTTCATGGCTTTCGTCGACCACAAGCCATTGGTCTACGCAATGGCTAAGGTCACGGAGCCGTGGTCGGCCCGCCAGCAGCGCCACCTCTCCGCCGTGTCGGAGTTCACCACGGACATCCGGCACGTCGCCGGCAAAGACAACGCCGTGGCCGACTGTCTTTCTCGGGCCAGCGCGAACGCGGTGCACCTCGGCGTGGACTTCGCGCTCATGGCGGCCGACCAGACCACCGACGCCTCGGTGCAGGCACTCCGTGCGGCGGACACGGGCCTCCGCCTGGCCGACATTCCCTTCGCGGGCACCGTCCTGCTCTGCGACGTCTCCCAGGGCCAGCCTCGCCCCATCGTGCCCGTTTCCTGGCAGCGCCGCATCTTCGCCTCCATCCACGGCCTTTCTCACGGCCGGAAAGCTTTTCAGAAGCTGGTGTCGGCGCGTTTCGTCTGGCACGGCCTTCGACGAAACATCCGCGACTGGGCCAACGCCTGCACGGCCTGCCAGCGGGTCAAGGTCCACCGCCACACCCAAGCCCCGCTGGCACCTTTCGCCGTGCCTGAACGGCGTTTCGACCACGTCCACGTGGACCTGGTGGGTCCCCTGCCCCCCTCGCGGGGGTTCACCCACCTGCTCACCATGGTGGACAGGACCACCAGGTGGCCGGAGGCCGTGCCCCTCGCCTCCACCACCACCGCCGACGTGGCGCAGGCGTTCATCGCCACCTGGGTCGCGCGCTTCGGCGCACCAGCGGACATCTCGTCCGACCGCGGCCCACAGTTCACGTCTGAGCTTTGGGGCGCGGTCGCCCGTTCGTTGGAGGTCATGCTGCACCGCACCATGGCCTACCACCCCCAAGCCAACGGGTTGTGCGAGCGGTTTCACCGCTCCATGAAGGCCGCACTCATGGCCGGCCTTCAGGACGACGGTTGGGCCGACCGGCTGCCGTGGGTCCTTTTGGGCCTTCGCACGGCCCCCAAGGAAGACCTCCAGGCGTCCGCCGCCGAGCTCGTCTACGGCCAGCCGCTCCGCGTCCCGGGCAAATTCGTGCCCGACGCTACCAGTCCCTGGTCTGCCGCTCGCCAGCGCTCGGACCTCCAGGAGGCCGCCCGACGATATGCCCCCGTGCCGACGTCCCACCACGGTGGCCCCCAGTCCTACGTCCCCCCGGCGCTTCGCACAGCGGAGTACGTCTTTGTGCGTCATGACGCGCACCGGGGGCCACTCCCGCCGCCGTACGACGGGTCCTGCGACGGGGCGACAAGTCTTTCATCGTCGACTTCGGCGGCCGCCGGACCGGATTTCTGTGGACCGCCTCAAACCGGCGCACATGGACGTCGACCGACCACCACGGTTGGCCCTTCCTCCGCGGCGAGGCCGCCCCCCATCCACAGTTCCCCCCGCTCGACCACCCACCACCACGTCGGACCCCTCCCCACGACCCTCCAGGGGTCGCTTCGGCCGGGTCATCCGGACCCCCCTTAAATTGACCCTGCCGGTGCAGGTCGATTCTGGAGGGGCGTGTGTAGCGGTTACCGCTGGACGCACACAATCGCCTTGCACCGGCCAGAACACGGCCAGACGCGCCTCTCCCGGGCATGCCCGGACTCACTGTTCCCGGGCACGCCCGAACCTCCCGGGCACGCCCGGTCTCGTCTTTCCCGGGCATGCCCGCTCTCGCCTTTCCAGGGCTCGCCCAGAGCGTCCGGGCATGCCCGCTATCGCCTTTTCAGGGCTCGCCCAGAGAGTCCGGGCATGCCCGCTATCGCCTTTCCAGGGCTCGCCCAGAGCGTCCGGGCATGCCCGCTATCGCCTTTCCAGGGCTCGCCAGAGCGCCCGGGCACGCCCAGCCTCGACTTGCCAGGCCGCAGCCAAACACGCCCGGGCAGGTCCAGACTCGCCTTTCCAAGGCTCGCCCTTGACACCCGGACATGCCCGGTATAGCTTTTGCCGGGCAAACTTCCCGACATAAATGTGTATATATATTGCTGCCCGATAAACGGGCTTGTTAGAATACCTGAGCTGTTTTGTTTCAATAAAGCAACTCGGACGAATTCCGTCTTTGGTCGCGTCAATTCTTTCGACTCGCGTTGGAGCGCAGTTCCTTCATGTGCATCCTTCCATTCCAGGTGTACATCCTCGCTCACCTGTCACATCTAACTCACGCTCCGTGCCACTCTCACTACTCTCACCACCACTCTTGACAACGCACTCACCCTTACTCTCGACAGCGCACTCTTTCCTCATGCACCTGTCCGTTACACACCTTTCTCGCGCATCCTCTCCCGTTACATCCTCTGTAACACTCACCACAGGTGTGCATCCTTCCTTACTTTTGACAGCGCACTCTTTCCTCATGCACCCGTCCGTTACACACCTTTCTCGCGCATCCTCTTGCGCACACTCTCCCGTTACTTCCGCCGTAACACTCACCACAGGCGTGCATGCTTCCGTTACATCCTCTGTAACACTCCTCACTACGCGCTTCCATGTGCTCCCTCGCACACGCGCTACAACCGACTCACTCTCGACAGCACACTCACTGGTCGGCGCGCACTTTTCCTCACACACCCCATGGTCGGACATTCTCGCACACCTCTTTTTTCGCACACCAGACCTGTCGCACACTTCACCAACGGCCTTTCACGAACACCCGGATCCAAACCAATCCCCAAGCCGACTGAAGCTTTCCTCACATCATATACATTGCCGAATATTTCGCCACTCACCTTGGCACCTCGTCTCCGCACCTCCTCAGCCACCTGCAAACTCTTTATTTGGTTAGTGAACAGCACATCATGAGTTGAGCACCGACCTTGTACATATTCCATTACTTCCTCCTTTATCTCCCTCTTAGTTTCTGTCCGTCCCTTCTTAATTTCACTCACCTCTTCTTCCACTTCCTCTAATTTTTGCTTCACCTCTTTTATTTCCCGGTGCGTCTCCTCAAGTTCGTCCTCTAAGGCTACCGTGACCGTCTCTAGGTGCATCCTCACCTGCCGGTCCTTCGTCTCCATTACCTCTGTCACCTCGTCCAACCTCATTGTCAGTCCCTCACGTACCATCTGACATTGCCTCTGTGTCGCTATTAAGTCATTTTTAATTTCTTTTTGTGTCGCCTTTAACCCTCCTAGTACCGCAGTGTTCTTTTGAACCTGCTCCACTAGTTCTTTTTGTCCCTCCGTCAGCTGTTCCACCTCCTCCGTCAGATCTTCTATTCCCCCTTGTAACTTTGCCGTATTATTCCTCACCTCTTTCTCGATACGCTTTTCGCCTCGCTTTACCTCCTCGCGTACCCCCGAGACCTCCTCACTTACACCTCGTCGTATCTCCTCTTTCATCTCCTCCATCTCTTTTGTAGATGCCACCCTCATCTGTCCCAATTCATCCCTCTGAGCATCCAGTTTACTTTCTAACCCGATTTGCACCTCCTCTATCTGGTTCCCCATTCGTTTGATTTCCCTGGCAGATTGTTCCCCTATTTCCCGCAATTTGTCTTCCATCCTATTTTCTAACCCCATTAACCCATTTTTCACCTCTTTTATCCCATTGTCTAACCCCTCAAATTTAGCTTCTAGCCGTTCCCCCATTTCTCCCATTTTGCCCCCCATTTCTCCCATTTTGCCCCCTATTTCTCCAATTTTGCCCCCCATTTCGCCCCCCATTACCCCCAATTGCTCACTCTGAGCCCTCATTTGCTCACTCTGAGCATCCATCCGGTTCCCCATTTGTCCCATTCGCTCACCCTGAGCATCCATTTTTGCTTCTAGCCCCATATTTGCCATTAGTATGGCTGCATTAATCTGCGCCATGAGGTCCCGCACATCAATTCCCGCTATTTGCGCAGCGGGCGCGGCTACCCCGCGCTCGTGCGAGCTGCCACTTTGTGCGTCTGATACCACGTGCGCGAGAGCGCCATTTTGTGCGTCTGATACTCCCTCAACCGACTCCTCATTGCTCCCCTCCATTTGATCCTGGGTTACTCCTAACCCCTCCCCTAGCTCACCCACCGGCATCCAATCGCCTTGACCAGCCATGGCGCGATTTCCAAAATTCGGGTTTTTGTAAAACAAAAGCAAATTTCGGCTACTTTGTAATTTTGAGCGCGTTAAACGCTTCAGGTCCGAATCCGACACTTCTGACACCAATTGTTACTGTCGCGGTTAAGATGTTATTTTTGACCGAGCGGTTGGTATGACCGCGACCTAACAGTTCCCCTGATTCTTCCCCAACTCACCCGATTCACCCCCAACTTTGGCCGTATCGCACCGCAGCTGCCCAATCTGGAAAACTCTAAAACGACCGAATGCAAAGAGGAAAAGGAATAAGACGAGAAGACGGACAGAAGAGTAATTGGATTTATTATACACACAAGCAAAAAGAAAGCAGTCACGTTTATTTACAGACGAGATTAGATACACAGTGCAACGCTAGCTTACCTACAGTCTTAATTAACCCAGGGACAGAACAAACAAAAGACAGACTCACACGGGGAATGATGACAGGAATTGGCTGGAAGGAGAGGATGGCTTGGAGTTGTATTGTGCAGCACGATCGGCGCGTTTAGCAGCCGCCGTTCCTTTGCGGCCCTGCTCAAAACCGCCGTCCAGGCCCCAAGCGGCTGTTGGGTGTTGTTGCTGCTGTGGCCGCTGCTGCTGCTGCTGCTGTGGACGTCGCGTGCTTTTCCAGGATTACAACAGGCTTTGTGCTTTCTGGGATGTCCTCTCCTTGGATGTTCTCTATGTTCTCTTGGTCCAATCACTCCTCACCACCGACAACTCAACACAACCAACGCAACCACTGACCACCACAACGCAACCACTGACGACCAAAACCACACAACTCAGCTCTGCTTCTTGGACCCTCTCTCTTCTCAACAGCTTGGGCTCCCTTTTCTCGGCCGGTAAAAGCTCATCTCCTTTGGACACGCCCTGCCTTGGGTTATATAGGCCCCGCCCCTCAACCTTTGCGAACCTCCCCGATCGCTCTTCCTCCGCCCTCTCTAGCCAAACCCCTGGCTCATGGTTGGTCGAGTGGGGCTGGCTCACTCCTCCCCTCTATGACGAGGTGGAGACACGCCTTTCTTCTCCGACCCTGCCTCGTGGTCAATGGCGGTAATTGGAGCGGAGGTAGTTTCTAATCGACGAAAAGGGGGAATGGAGGTTTTGGGAATGGGAATGAAGGGAATCTATCTCTTTCACTTGGTGCAATGGAGTACTTCTATTAATGGGAGACACAGCCTTACCCTAAAACACAGAATAAGATATAACTATTGAACAGGGGTATTCTATGATTGGCTGTGGTGTGGATGCTTTATGGACTAATTATGGGATGCCCTTTGACCTTTACACAGCTCCGGAGGCAGGAGGCGCAGAATAACCAATAATAATAATTCACAATCAAAAAAATATACAGTCCTCATATTCGCAACAATATATATATATATATATATATATATATATATATATATATATATATATATATATATATATATATATACATATACTTTCGCTTTATGATAAGTTTTAATATGTAGCATTCTCACAGAAGTGTGTCATAATTGGTGGACAGCTCGACTTTCCAATCAACTTCCTGTCTCCTTTCCAAACTCCGCAATCCTAAAATGCATCTGCACAACTTTCTTAAGTGATGTCTTCCTCTTTGAGCTTTCTTTGTTACCCTCGCCAAAGGAGAGGGTATTGCATTTGAGTCCGCTTGTTTGTTTGTTTGCACAGAATAATTATGATTTTCTCTGCAACCGTTGGTCTGAATGACAGGAAATTTTCACCATAGGTGCAACTCCACTTGTATAATTTTTTTATTGATGATTATGATGTTATAGGTCACGTGGTATGGGTGCCATCTTGGAAAAACCGAAAAAAAAAATTGCACCTCTATATCTCTGAAAGTGCTGCATAGAAAAAAAAATGAGACATGGCTCAATGTAAAGAACTCTCCATGGGGAATAACATCTATTAATGATGATGTCATAGATGCCTCCATTACGACATAATTCGACAAGTACAAAACTACATCTGATCAAGATGAAATTTGTTGAGCATCATCTCGGGATAAATTAGTGGAGAAAAAAAAAATGATATCAGTCACATGGTTTGGCCGCCATATTTGTTTTAACACAAAAGCCTTAAACCCCACTAAAAACACGTCCTGGCTGGGGTCTGCAATCTCTGATTGCTCTTTCTTGTTTGGTTTGTTTTGTTGCTTTTGCAAAGTGAAAGTTATTATTGAATCACATTTGCACAAAGATACAACATTGTATGTCTTAGCAGCGCTTTGTGCTTTCACCGACGCTCATACTTGCACATAATGTTATCCTACAAATGGAGACATCATGACACTTTTTATACACAGAGGTCAAGGCTTGTGTAAGAGCGGGGCATTAGAGGGGGAGGGGTCAGCAAGAGTGGAAGAGATCATTGACAGGCATGCATGACGGCCATGAGATAGTGATGTGCTGCAATCTTGAAGGATTGGAAAGAAGGGCAATGGGAGAGAGGTGGATAGAGAGTGAATCTGAAGATGGAGAAGGGAGAGCCAAGACCACGTGGGACCTCACTGTATCCCTCCCACCCAAGTAACAGCAATTATGCCATTTTAAATAAACAACAGCTGAACCCAATTAATCCAATTGGCAGAATTCTGCTTTTGGAGGAGAAAATTGCATGACATCCACTTTTTTTTTTTAAACAGAATGTGAAGAAGTCATGTCCTTTTTTTTGTAAAATACAAATAAAAACTTTTACTTTGCACTCCATAATGCTTTTTCCCAACATTACACCAGCATTTGTGTGAATTTTATAAAATGTCATCTAAATGATGCATTTATTTGATCACTTGCTCCCCTGTGCTAACATGCCTGCTTGTAAGGTGTTTGTTTCAGGGTGGAAACAAGTGAAAAGCACTGGATGTATGATCAGAACTTCGCAGAGATGGCTTTATTTATTTCCAAGGTCTCGGATCACTTTCGGAGCAGATAAAAAGAGTGCAAATAGAAGGTTATGATCTGACTGCAGAAGAAGCAGTTCAATGAATAATAGAACAGGGAGCTTGTGGGCAATGGAGTGAGTCTTGGAAGGGTTAACAGGCATAGAACAATTGCGTTGGGATGGTAAAACAACGTGAGATAGTGGTCGCAACATAATCAACCAGCTCTCTCTCAGCAAGCTGGTAACCCATTCGCAACTTATTGGTATGCTCACTTATTGTACCAGACTAATACCTGTACTGCCATTGCACTGACCACTAGCCCTCCACCATCTTGGGAAAAACCTCAAGCATGACCAATTGACCATGGACCTATTGACAGCGAAATATTTGCAGATATTAGAGCTTCAAACATAATAAGCCATTGCAAGAATTCAGGTTCTGTAAGTGTGGCACACCCTTGTAGTGGCAAATTCTCTTCAGTGTTTGGCCCAGTGGTGGTGGCAGAAGTAGTAGTAATAACTAGAACCCAACTCGGTAGAGAGCATACCTCCGACAGGCTGAATAGTTTACCGTTTGTATCACACTGATAGGCCGGATCGGGATTCTGACCTGAACCAAAATCGAATCGGCTTTTTCTTGTCACCTAATCAACTCATCCACCAAGTTTTGGCCGAATCCATCCACAGCTTTTGAAATTTCTTACTATATATCGTTTTTAGCCCTATTTCTCAATGGTGAATAATCGCTGAAAAAATTCTCGAATTCAGATGTGGATCTTCACCAATATCGAATCAATTTGGCCTTGTCTCACACCCAAGATATCCATCGGGTTTCGCCCGAATCCATCCACAACTTTGAGATATCCTGCCCACAGACAGACAAGCAAACACGGGTGAAAGCATAACCTCCGTCCACTTTTGGGTGATGGAGGTAACTAGGATCAAGTTAATGGAAGAAGGTGTGCATCCCATAGATGCTTGGGGAGGGACTGAAAGGACAGGTGGAGTAGCACCATACGTGAGGCAGTGGTGAACCAACCTGTCTGCAATACAACAGTAGCAGCCCTATTTGCTCATCCTTCTGGTGGAGTGTCAGTGATGTTCGGAGCTTTGGACTCCACAGCATCCAGGAAAAAAAGGTATTTGAGCAGGTGCACCACCCCATCAGAGAGAGCTGTACTCAAGGTAAGACTACGTAGGCTGAGAGGTTTGGGTTTCCCAAGGAAGGACTTGATGTGAGTGAGTATATCCATCCTGTGGCTAGCATTAGAGCCCAGCTTGGAAATTCGATGTGAACACGAGGCCTAGAGGTTTGAGAGACAGCTTCAAGTGACTGATCATAGAAATGGAAAGGAGTGTTGGGTAGTTGATTTTTGTGGAGAGACCCGGTGAAAATGCAAGTCTTACCCACATTGAATGGCGTTCCAGGTGTCAGCACGTTCACAAAGATGCACAGTCGCAGTCGTTCTGTAAATGGGATAAAGTACTATTTGGCATTACCTGGAATAATCTGCCATCAGAAAGATGGTTTTAAAGTGAATCGGACAGACTCTTTAGGGATTTTAACACAATGCCTCTCTTTGGTACATCTCTAATTGGTGAACCATCATCAAAACACTGCAACACTCATTGGATCTGCTGTTCCTAAAACAATTTTATAATTTAAAGGATTGCTGTAAATTATGTCAATTTCACAACATCCCATATTCAACTTTGTTTTAATTGTACACCTCAAAACCAATTTCCCTTACCTAAAGTAAGAACCTTAACCTGTAAGCAATTGACTAGTTCCTTTCAGTAAGAAATTCCTGTAATTCTTACTGTAAGTAATTCCTTTCAGCCTGTAATCCCGACAAACAGCGGGTCCGCAACTTCGGTCATGGATCCACATCAACAGATTATCTACATCAGTAGATCCATAACCTCGGTCATGGATCCACATCCGTAGATTACCTACATCAGCAGATTACCTACATCAGGAGATCCATAAGGCCAGATAAAAAAAAAAGAGTTGGTGATCGTCCTTTTTTCTCAAAAGTTCGGGTAGGGAGGGAGGTTTTTTTTTTTGGTTTTTTTTTTTCCTACTTTCCATTGAGTTTTGTTGACATGGAAAAATATGAAATAAAGACTCCTTTCTCCTCAAAATGATTTAATTTCTTCATTCATCTCACAGATTTACAGACATTGCCCAAATCTCTATGAAACACAGTGTTTGTGTGATTTTGGATGATGTTGAATGTCCTAGCTGAGCTTGGTAGTGAAAGGGCAAGACACCTGTACATGTATATCCACCATGACATCGGAAAAACAGATAAACACCATGCCCTTGGCACCTTGAAACTATTGAGCATGTTGAACAAGATTTCTGCCACGCTTTGGTACTGGCTTTGCAGTACAAATGTTACATTGAGGGTATTGCCCTGCCTTTTCAACCAAATTCTCCTCAGTACCACAGTGGATGCAGAGCATTTCATAGCCAGCAGAGTAGTACGCTAGTTCTATAGGGGAAGCACAGTTCAGATTGGCACAAACATAAAGATCAGCGAGTCTGGTATCCTGTTCAGGATCGTCATCACCATTGTTGTTGATCTCCGTGAACACACATCCACAACTGTAGAGAATGGTGTCCATAGCAGCACAAATCAATAGATTTCAGCGGGAAAAATCTCACACAATAGCGCCATGAATGGCTAACGTAAAATGGGTGAAGTTAGCCGAGGCACTTGCGACGCTCTGCGCAGCATGCACTGCGCATGCGGTGCAGAACGGCGCCAAATTTGACTGTGAAAATATCGTTTTTTAATGATTTTTTTCAAAATAAAAAACGTTTCGGGTCGGGTGTGTTTCGTAGGGTCGGGCGGGGATGATCACCAACTCTTTTTTTTTTATCTGGCCTAACCTCGGTCATGGATCGACATCTGTTGATTACCTACATCAGCAGATTACCTACAAACCGGGTCCACAACTTCAGTCATGGATCCACATCAACAGATTATCTACATCAGTAGATCCATAACCTCGGTCATGGATCCACATTCGTAGATTACCCACATCAGCAGATTACCTACATCAGGAGATCCATAACCTCGGTCATGGAGCCACATCAGTAGATTAACTACATCAGTAGATCCACAACCTCGGTCATGGATCCACATCAGTGGATTAACTACATCAGAAGATCCACAACCTCGGTCATGGATCCACATCAGTGGATTAACTACATCAGTAGATCCACAACCTCGGTCATGAGTCCACATCAGTAGATTACAATCAGAAGATTCCCAACCTCGGTCATAGATCCACATCAGTAGATCCACAACCTCGGTCATGGATCCACATCAGTAGATTACCATCATCAGTAGATCCACAACCTTGGTCATAGATCCACATCAGTAGATTACCATCATCAGTAGATCCACAACCTCGGTCATAGATCCACATCAGTAGATTACCGTCATCAGTAGATCCACAACCTCGGTCATAGATCCACATCAGTAGATTACCATCATCAGTAGATCCACAACCTCGGTCATAGATCCACATCAGTAGATTACCGTCATCAGTAGATCCACAACCTCGGTCATGGATCCACATCAGTAGATTACCATCATCAGTAGATCCACAACCTTGGTCATAGATCCACATCAGTAGATTACCATCATCAGTAGATCCACAACCTCGGTCATAGATCCACATCAGTAGATTACCGTCATCAGTAGATCCACAACCTCTGTCATCGACGTCTCTTCAAAGCTGTCCATGCGCGCACGCTTTCGAAGTTAAGTAATTTTTCACAATTGTGTTTTTGTCGAAACTGTATCTTTCCTTCGGTGTGTGTAACTATTGGTGTGTCTTTAATAGGATTCTCGGTGTTGGTTTTTCATACCTGTGTACAGAATCGTCGGTTAGTTCGTGTCGCGTATTCTGAGGCCCAGTGTAGTAGGCTACCGTGTCCGACCTTGGCTTGAGGCTTTGTTTTTGTCTCGGCGGTTCTTCGATTGCGCTGCAATTACTTTCGGTCTCTGTTTTTCACGGTCTTTTCACCCCATACTTCCTTGTTTTAAAATCTCAACTCAAAAAAAAAAAAAAAAAAAAAATTCCCTTCTCTGTTCTTATCCGTTTGTTCGTTCTTATTTGTTCGTTCGGTCTTCGACCACGTTGTTCGTGATCACATGATCACATTTAAAAAATGTTTAAACTGTCCCCTGAAGAACTGTATTCTGTCGTATACTATAACACCATTTTCTTCTTCTTCCATAAAAAGATGCTTTCGACTTGCTCACCAAATCTATTCATTCCAAAAAAAAATTCCATCTCTTACAGTGCCTCTTTCATACATTTCCTAAACTCTCCAGCACTCCACCCATCCTTCAACGTCCTCAAACGTATTTTTGACTCGAATGTCTCAAGAAACTCATTTTGCAATAAATGTTCGTTTCCCATTAATCATACACTTTTCAAAATCCAATCTCACCCCTCCCCTCCAAATCTTCCCCATCACCCCTTCCCTCCAAAACTTCCCCATCACCCCTTCCCTCCAAAACTTCTCCATCACCCCTCCCCTCCAAAACTTCCCCATCACCCCTACCCCCTCCCCCTAAATCTACCCCCTTGCCCCTCCCCTCCAAATCTTCCCCATCACCCATCCCTTTCAAATCTCCCCCCTTGCCCCTTCCCTCCTAAACTCCCCCCACACCCCTCCCCTCCGAGACTCTCCCTCACCCCTCCCCTCCAAAACTTCCCCATCACGCCTACCCCCTCCCCCTAAATCTACCCCCTTGCCCCTCCCCTCCAAATCTTCCCCATCACCCATCCCTTTCAAATCTCCCCCCTTGCCCCTTCCCTCCTAAACTCCCCTCTCACCCCTCCGCCTCAAAGCGTCCTCCCCGCTTCTTACCCCTTCAAACTTTCACCGTCATCTTCCTCAACCTTCTGCCTCACTCTTCCCCCTCCTCAAATAACACCTCACTGCGCCTCACCCAATCACCATCAAACCTTTTGTCCGCCCCATTCTTCCCTTTCTCCAAGCTATTCTGAAATCTCTGACACACCTTCAACAGCTCTCCCTACCTCTCCCTCCTCTTCCACATCTTACCCTACCGCTGCCCCCCCCCCCCCCCCCCGTTCTGTATCCGATGCTCCCCCTTCCTCTTCTTTAACAGTATGGACCTGAAACATCTGGGGCTTTCGCTCAAACTTGACTGATCTCTCCATACAGGTTGCTTCTGACAAACCAGACGTGATCTGCTTAACAGAAACTTTCCTCCTTCATGATGTCTTTGATTCCTTGGTATCTCTCCCAGGTTACTCCCTCCTCCGGTATGATAGACCTGAGCCTCGTCCTGGAGGTGGGGTTGCTATCTTTATTTAAAAAAAACTCTCTTCCTCACTCGCCCTGCACTGCCCTCTCTCCACCTCACCCCCAGGAATACCTTTGGCTACGGCTTCCCCTTTGCTCCCACCTTTTGTTCATATGTGTGTTGTACCGTCCACCAAACAGTGATGACTCAATCTTCATCTCGCTGTCTGATAATATGGACCAACTTCTATCTACCCATCCCAACTCTCTATTCCTCATATGTGGTGCTTTCAATTGTCACCGTGCCAGTTGGCTGGGTGTGGGTAGCTCTCTCACCAGCCATGGCTCTTCAGCAAAGGACTTCTGTGACTCACTGGGACTGACACAATCTGTCAATTTCCCGACCCGGATCTCAGTCAACGGAGCATCTTCTCTTCTGGACTTGGTTATGACTAACTTCCCTGAAAATGTCTGTTGCTCTTCTTATGCTCCAATCGGCTCATCCGATCATGTGCTTGTTAAAGTGGACATCTCTCTGACCATTCTCAGAGAGCCTCCTCAGCGTCGACGAGTCTGGCATTTCACTCAGGCCAACTGGCACGGTCTTCAAGCAGCCATCAATCATCTGGACTGGTCTCCCATCTCTACCGACTCTGACATGAACTCATCCTGGGAATTCTTCCAAAGTAAATTGCTCTCTCTCATGCACAGATTTATCCCATCTCGTCTTCAGTTGTCATACCCTTCCTCCCGTCCATGGTACACGGAATCTTGTGGTGAGGCTATTGTCCAGAAACAACTTGCTTTCGTCTCCTGGAAAGCAAATCCAACAGAAGGAAATCTCATTTCCTTTCACAAAGCCCGAAACAAGTGTGTGTCCACCCTCGGGAGAGCCAGGAAACAATATCTCTCCGTTCTCAGGACCGAACTCTCTTATCTGTCTCCCTTTTCCAAATCCTGGTGGCGTCTGGTCAAATCTGTTTCTGGTGTTTGTTCCCCCTCCATCCCCTCCCTCACCTCAAACGGCCACACGGCTGACTCCGCACGTGAAAAAGCTGAATGCCTCAACTCTGTGTTTGCCTCTAAATCTTGTGTCCCAAACCCATCCCTCTCTGTACCCAGTCGTACCCAGCTGCTGCTGGACTCTGTGTCCTTTCCTCCTGACAAGGTGGAAAAGTTTCTGTCAACCCTCGACTCTGATTCTGCAATTGGACCAGACGGCATCAGCCCACGGGTCCTAAAATCCTGTTCTTCCGCTCTTTCACTCCCTCTCTCTGTTCTCTTCACCCTCTCTTTTGCTCAAGGTCATCTGCCATCTGCTTGGAAATCTGCCAACATCACCGCCTTGCACAAAAGAGGTGCAAAAACAGATCCCAGCAACTACAGACCAATCAGCCTTCTCCCAATTATCAGCAAAGTCATGGCTCATTGCTTCAGATATCAGAATCATTGCTTCAGATATGAAATCTTTCCTCTTCTCCAATGGCTTGATCTCTGATCATCAATTTGGTTTCAGACCTGGTCACTCTACTCTGGACATGCTGCTTCTGCTTTCTCAACAATGGATGGAGGTCCTCAATGCCAAACAGGAAATTAGAGCTGTCTCCCTTGACATATCACGTGCCTTCGATACGGTCTGGCACCCCGCTCTGCTCACCAAACTCTCCTCTTTTGGTATCCATGGAAATCTCCACGCATGGCTGGCGGACTTCCTCTCTAGTCGTAGTCAACGTGTGGCCCTGAATGGGTTTCTCTCATCTCCTCTTCCTGTTCAGGCTGGAGTTCCCCAAGGCAGTGTTCTGGGCCCTGTGCTTTTTCTGGTCTGCATCAATGATCTCTCTGACTCTCTTGAAAATCCTCTCTATCTCTTTGCTGATGACTCTACTCTCTGTCGCTCCATTCTTCATCCCTCAGATTGGCAGTCTGCAGCCTCCTCACTCTCTGCAGACCTGGACAAAATCACAGACTGGGCAAACAAGTGGAACATGTCTTTCAATCCTGACAAATCTCACACTCTTACGATGTCTCTCCGAAAAGACCGACTGGACAACCCTCCCATCCACTTTCTGAATAATCCTCTCCAAGAAGTTCTGTCACTCAAGCTTTTGGGTCTCACTATCTGCCATGATCTTTCCTGGGAAAACCACATTTCAAATCTGGCCTCCAAAGCCAGTCGCCGACTGGGCATCCTCCGTCGTGCGAAGTCCTTCCTTGGCACACCTGAGCTCCTCACCACATATAAGGCTTTCATCCGCAGCTCAATGGAATACTGTTCTCCCCTCTGGGCTGGTGCTCCTGCCTCACACCTAGCTCGTCTTCACGCTGTTGAAACCAAAGCATTCAGAATCATTGGAATCTCCCGCGATGAAGCTAACTCCAAGGGCCTCTCACTCACTCACCGCAGCCAGGTTGGTGGTCTTTCCGTCTTCTACCGACTCCTCTCTGGCCTTGCCCCCCCCCCCCCCCCCCCCAGCTCTCTCTGGGCTCTGTCCTGCAAATATTCCTGCAGGTCGTACAAGATCTGCCTGCAACCCTCTTATGGTTAAACTGCCAAAATCAAGACTCTCTGCTCACCTTCACTCCTTCATTCCTCTTTTCTCCTGCCTCTGGAACAAACTCCCTCACTCTCTTCAATCCCACTCCACCCTCCAGGTCTTTAAAACAGCTGTTCACCACCATCTCTTATCTTCCCCCATCCAAAACCTTGATCTTTTCTACCCCCGCTAATTTCACCCCAATTCCACTTTTTTGAAATACCAACTTCTGTCCTGGAAGTCCTTGGTGTCCTTGTGTTTTATACTTCTCCCACCCCCCCCCCCCTCCCCCACCCCCCTTCCCACGTCTTCTCCCCCCAAGCCCTCTCCTTCCCACACATCTCCCTGCTCTCAAATGTTGTGTTTGTGTGCTTCCCCTTCTCTCCCCATCTTGTCTTCCGCTCCCTCTTTTTATATATTTTGTTTGTCTGGTTGATTTGTTTGTGAAGTAAATGTTAGCTCTTTCACGAGCCTCGATTCAGTATACAAAAAAAAAGGAAAAAAAAGAGATTCACATCAGTAGATTACCGTCATCAGTAGATCCACAACCTCGGTCATAGCCCCACATCAGTAGATTACCATCATCAGTAGATCCACAACCTTGGTTGGGTCCAGACAGTCAATCAACCCATCAATGCAACCTCACTCTTCAAGCCTCCTTTTCTGGAGGATTTAATGTATTATCACATATTCATATTCATAACTTACTCGTCACAAATTCAATTTTATACTTACGGGAAAATGGTTCCTGTGCATCATTTTCATCAATGAGAGCAAACACGTCATGTTGTTTGGTCATATCAATATTTATTGTTTGATAAACATGAAATCAACACGTGTGCAAGCCAGAGGCTCAAAGAGGGGTGCAGTCAATAGTCAGTTAACAACTCAGTATTTGGTGTGACCACCATTTGCGTTGACACATGCTTGGCAATGGCTCCTCATTGAGGACACAAGATTGTTGAAGAAGGATTGAGGGATGTCATTCCAGATCTGTACCAAGGTCTGCTGCAGTTGGGGCAATGTCGCTGGCTGGTTGTGAGATTGCGCAATCGTCGTTCCATATTTCATCCCACACATGTTCCACGGGAGAAAGGCCAGCCGGCGAAACAGCTGGTCAAGGAAGTGTGGGAATGTTCTGTTGTGTGATGAAGTCAGTGACCACTCCTGTGACTGCTGGTCGAAGTGGTCAGATGTTATGCTTGCGTAACCGATTCCTGGCACTGATCGGCCACAAGCCAGGGATGCTTTGAGCTGTCAAACCTGAGATCTGGAACCGATTCCTGGCACTGATCGGCCACAAGCCAGGGATGCTTTGAGCTGTCAAACCTGAGATCTGGAACCGATTCCTGGCACTGATCGGCCACAAGCCAGGGATGCTTTGAGCTGTCAAACCTGAGATCTGGAACCGATTCCTGGCACTGATCGGCCACAAGCCAGGGATGCTTTGAGCTGTCAAACCTGAGATCTGGAACCGATTCCTGAGGTGCTCAAACCGGATATGGTTATCCTGCCGACGTGGTCACACGTGGTCGCCCAGAAAGTGGACAGTCTCTGATGTTACCAGTTATCCTGTTACCACATCCAGAGTGCCAGCATGGTATTCAGATGATACCTCAAGTCTCAAGCATACCAAAAGCATCTAGACGTTCATTTTCGGAAAGGCGTAGCATCACTCACGTTTACGATGCTTAGACGTCAATAAAAATGTTTTTCATACCTGGGATGGTTCACCGAATGGTTCTGCGTTGCAATTTGCTCGGTACTACATGTAAACTCACTGTCACATGACTTGGTACACGTGCATGACAATTTGTGCGTGTAAATTCCGGATATTCACGGTTAAACTGGGGAACATGTCAAGGCTCATGTTGGCTGACCATTATATTGCTGGGGTGCATGTGCAATTTTGTATGGTCCACAGCAACTTTTTTCTGTTAGTATATTACAACACATTAAATCATGCAAACCGTACCTCAGTTAAACTATTGTACACCGCTCCTTTCCTCTGCCATCTCCAATTGCTGCATGACGTCATTGCCGGGCACCGAAGGGGGATTAATTTAATTACTTATTTCGAAGGATTAATTATTCGATTAATGACTTAATTTTTTTAAGTTACAGATTCGGATGAAACCGTGGTGGATTTGGTATTCTAGTAGTCAATTGATTAATAATTTAATTATTTACCATTATTTTTAAAAAATCATTATTAATCACATTCAATTGTATCAATTTCTATTTCAAATTTCTATATCGTATTTCTTTCTCATCTGGGCAATATCTCACCTTTTGAGCTCGGAAGTTGATATTTGGGTGCGACAGTGACCAAGTGGTGTGGCTATTAGGGCTTTTTTGATTTATTGATTAATCAATTGATCGATTTATTATTTATTGATTAATCAATTAGTTATTTAATTTTTTGTTAATTAATTTTCAATATGTTACAGCTTTGGATGAAACACTGGTGGTTCATGAAACGACATTAGCCAATTGATCGGAGAGAAAGGAGGAGAGAGAGGAGGGGTGGGGGATAGAGCAAGGAGGAGGGGTGGGAGAGTGAGGAGGGAGAGAGAGCGAGGAAGGGGGGGGGAGCTAGAAACAGGGGGAGCTGGGAAGGGGGAGGATTGAGGAAGGGGGAAGAGCGTGGAAGGGGTAGCAAGCGAGGAAGGGGAGGGAGAGCAACTCCTCACCACATGTCGCTATACATTTCTGGAGGGAGGGGTGTGAGTGAGAGAAAGGAGGAAAGAGAGGAGGGGTGGGGGATAGAGTGAGGAGGAGCGAGCTAGAAATGGGGGGAGTGAGGAAGTGGGAAGAGTGTGGAAGGTGGATTAAATGAGGAAGGGGAGGAGCAGAAGAGCAACTCACCACTCATTGCTATACATTCCCACAGGGAGCAGGTGGGAAAAACAGAAGAGGGGAGTGAAAAATTGAGTGGAAATTTTTCAGAGTAAATGAATTAAAATATTATTGCAATATTTTTCAATTCTCTCCTGAACTTGTAGTTTACTTGTCCCATTGCTTTATTCATTCTTGTCCTCCAGTTATGTTAATCATTCTTTTAATTTGATATTTAATTTATTTTGCCTTCCTGACTCCTGAGATTTCCCCGTGGAGAACTTAGCCACGGTCGTAGGAGCCGACGAGGCAATCCTGCTGATTAATTATTTTCTTGGCACTGAATGAAGTTACACTTTCAGCACATTCTTTAATCTCTTCTTCACTCAATATAATTCTCCGAACAGCAGCAAAAGTTAAGTTTAATGCTTTGGCAATTTCACATTTTCTTGTGTAAATATGGAGAAGGAGGGAGCATGTCTTACTTAAATTAAATATGGGCAGTTATAACAATCGCTAATTTCTTTAAATTTTCAAATTTCACTCCAGATTTCTCCACTTATTTTGTCCATGAGCTCCGATCCTCAAATCCGAAGACGGATTTTGATTATACACTTTAATTAGTCTATGATAGTACATCGTGGTTCCAAGGCAAGGCATTTTTGAGCAGGCCAAAGCAAAATGGCGGCTTAAAACCCCGGCGAGGGGAAATCGGGCTGATCAAGTGTAATATTTTTTTTGTTTTTTTACGAGATGTTAATTATCTTCAAAAGGGGTGTTTAAATTTACCCAAATGTCCAGTTTTCATTCATGCACTCCCTTGGATTTCCCTTAGTATCGGGCCTCTAGGTTTCATGCTTTGATGTTATGGAGGAGGCACACACCGATATTTTTTATTATTATAGATATCTATTCATTGTGACATTATCTCAACCTGCTTAGAGCACGGCTGTGATTGGCTGAATGATGTTGCCATGGCAACCATCTCGATAACTTGTCTTGTGTATGCGATATTTAAATAACCGTTTAAGATTTAGCTTTCATATTACCAGATATATTCCTCATACCACGGAAAAGGTCAGGGACCTAGAAATATATGAGATTCTTGTTTTTTAAATGTACAGTATTTATATAAAACGGGGCTGGCAGGATGGCCTACGCCCTAAAGTTACGCAAACTCGACTCTAAGCGGCCTAGCCTTGATTTGAATACCGACGCAACTATAAATTGTCATCTCAGTGTTTCACAGGCAGAGTGATTCATCAATGCGTAGCTGATTTTTCGGGGGTAGGAGCTCCCATCCCCTCGGAAGGATGTTAAACTGGGCGTCCAGTCTGATGGCCTTAGTCATATCGTTAAGGATCCCTTTGTGTCCGAGGAGAGTAGGCGAGCTATCGCCAGCACCCTGAAAAATTCCAAATTCCTGCCCTAACCTTTGTCGAACGTCAGGCCTGGCCAGCCGGTTCGTGAAAATCTTGGACCATATTATGGTCATTCAAGAACAACCTGGTGTTGGCTTAGCGGTTAGGGTGCTGGCTTGGGATCTTCGGATCCTGAGTTCGAATCCCAGTCGATCGCTGAATTAACGCCAGGAGGGTTGACTCAGCCTGTCATCCTTCCGAGGTCGGCAAATTGAGTACCAGCTTGCTGGGATGAATGATCCCGGTGTGTGCCCCGATTTAGAATAGGTACACCGTATCCCTGCGCATCGTAAGATGCGACTAAGGGTTGGCGTCAGGATGGGCATCCGGCCATAAAAACATTGCCTCAACCAGGGAACCATGATTGCCATGGGGCCCGCAAGGCTAACCCCCACTCTAGTGGGGTCTAGTGGGGGAAAATGGCCTTAAAACGATCATTCATTCAAGAAGAAATATTTATTCGCTGAGCGAAGCAAGGTCGAAGCCGTTTATTCGTGATGCGTACCCACGCCAGCAGAAAACAAACTATTTGGAATGTTGATGCATTTTCCATCCAATCATCCTGCAACTTTGTCTAAAACTTTATTCGTGGGTAGGAGCTCCGATGTTGAAAATCTCATGTCAATCGCTAATTTCTTTAAATTTTCAGATTTCACTCCAGATTTGAGTTTCACTTTCAGATTTCACCCCATAACCGCTTGATCAAACGATTGTGTGGAAAACTAATTTAAAAGTGAATAAAGGTAAAACAAGTGCAGATACATTAAAAGTACGTCGCCCCCATGCCAAATACATAAACAAGATGGTATTCATAGAATGCAGAATACTTACCCTGTGCAGTCACAACATGGTGCGAGCCAACTATTCTGTTTTTGAAGGGTTTTTTTCTTTGATCCAATATGGCTGCCGCCTGCGAGACCAAGTGAGTGATGACATCATAAATTTATGTCCTCTAATATAATTGTTGCATAGATCGTGCTCAATAAATTTCAAACTGATCAGACTAAGCGTTGTCCCTGTCAAATTATGACGTCATAATTACGGCACTAATGACATCATCGTTAACAACACCTATCCCCCATGTGGAGTTATTTACAATGAGCCATGTTTCAATTTTTTCCATGAAGAGGTTTTGGAGATAAAGAGGTGCAACGTTTTTCAGTGTTTCTAAGATGGCGCCTGTACCACATGACCTATGACGTCATGGTTATCATTATAATATTCTACAGGGGGAGGCGCTCCTATGGTGAAAATTTCGTGTCCATCAGACCAACAGTTGCTGAGAAAAAAAATCATACTGATCGAATCAAACGTTGTACTTGTCCAATTATGACGTCATAATTAAGGTACCAATGACATCATCATTAACAAATCTTATTCCCCATGGGGAGTGGTTGATAATGAGCCGTGTTTCAATTTTTTACATTGAGCGTTTTGGGAGGTATAGCGGTGTAACGTTTTTCCAAGATGGCGTCTGTACCACGTGACCTATAACGTTATAATTTTCATGACATTATTCTACAGGTGGAGGCGCTCCTATGGTAAAATTTTGTGTCAATTGGACCAACAGTTGCTGAGAAAAAGAATTTTAAAATGCAGACACGTACGCACGTACGCACCCGAATGCCTAACCCTGCTTTTCACTTCGTGAGCGCAGGGTAATAATGACCTCCAGCACGGCGTTGCCGGGGCGCCTTCGATGCCGCCGTGCAGCACATGTAGATGGTATTGGGAGGGAGAGGTGTACAATAATTGGTTGATTAATTGCATAATTAAAATCAATAAACAATAATCATAAAATAATTTATTAATCAATTGGCTAATGGCGCACGTATGTAACCACCAGTGTTTCATCTGAAGCTGTAACTTGTGGAAAATTAATTAAATAAGCCATTAATCGACAAAATAAATACATAATTGGTTGATTAATAAATAATAAATCGATTAATTGATTAATCAATAAATCAAAAATATATCCTTTACAGCCAAATCACTTGGTGACTTTCGTGTCCAAATATCAGCTTCCCAGCTCAAAAGGTGCCTGAGATATTGCCCAGAAGAGAAAGGAAATATATAAGTATTTAATTAATTGATAATAATTAAGTAACTAATCAATTAATTGATTAATCCAACAACAAAAAATACTGTTTTTTCCCAAAGCAAGTGCTAACTATTGTGCCAAAATTTTAGCTTCCTAGCTCCAAGTCCATGACAAACAAACAAGCGAACCAGGTGAAAGGTGAACAGTTTACGTTTTGTATCCCAGAGTAGACCAGAAAATCACAATACAGAATCACATTTAATCAAAATCATCCGTCAACAACTTTTTGAGATATCCTATGTATTGTTTTTGGCCCTATCTTCCAATGGTGAAGAATCATTTTTAAAATTCTAGTAGCCGGATCCGAATCCGGATCTTCACCAAAATCTAATCATTTTGTCGGTGTCACTACATCTCTACACTACATCTCTGTCAAATTTCGTCTGAATTCTGTCCACAACTTTTTGAGATATTTTGTTCACAAACAAACAGACAGACAGGGGTGAAAACATAACCTCCATCAACCTTTGGTGGCGAGCAAGCAAGAAAACAAACAAACAACCAGAGTGAGAACTGAGTACTCCCTTTCAGTGCACGTCATCGCCGGACCCCCTTCGGTACCGGCGATGACGTCATGCAGCGCCTGGAGATGGCATAGGAAAGGAGCGGTGTACAACAATGTTTTGTCGCTGTTTACATTGTTTGTACCACATCCCTTTTTCCTGCCATAACTACGGATCCTTTCAACTACATGAACACTGAATCCTGCGATTTTACACTACAGTGGTCATAACTAAAATAACGAGCGACTAATGGAGGGCCCAGTAGTTTGATTTGGGGTTTATCATGCCCCTCCTGTGTGCATTCATTTTTACCTCTGTCACCAAAGATGGATGGAGGTTATGTTTTCACCCCTGTCTGTCTCTCTGTTACTTGGCAAAAAAAAAAAAATTGACAAGTATGTTGATCACTCCGATTTGTGTTTGTTTGTCTGCCTGCTCAATTATACTTGCCTGCAGGTCACAATTTTCAAAGGAGCTTGACGAAACTTCACCAAATGGTAGAGTTTGTGGTCCGACAAAATCCTATATATTTTTGAGGTCAAAAGGTCAACATAGGCCAAAGGTCAAACACTTTTTTCACATTTCTAAAATCCTAAATTTTTATCAGATTGACTTGAAATTTGAATAGGACTTACATATCTGCAAACTGAATTCACCCACCAACTATTTTTGAGATCACCATAGTCGAAAAGGTCAACACAGGCCAAAAGGTCAACATAGGCCAAAGTTCTAAAATTTTCAATTTTCATCCAATTAACTTAAACTTTGAAGATGATTTGCATATACTACAATAAGGTATATACTACAACATGCAGTGTCTGTGTGTCTGTATGTATATATGTCTGTTTGTTGACTTAGGACTTGAGACTGAGAAAGGATCAACTGATATATTTATTGGATTCGTCAATACACAGACTGTGGAGAGCAAAGTGTCGAAGAAGAAGCTCACAAAAGACCAACTTCCCAACTGAATGCTCTAAAAGAGTTCGATTAAGGCTTCATTATATATAGGGGTTGGGTCTAGCTTTCAGGATAAGAGACACAAAGGATGGATTCATCTGCCCCACTCGTGGTCCTTTCCTGTTGTTCAGTTAATTAAAAGTTTAGGAAAAGTACAGGGAGATAAGGAAGGGACAACCATAAATATGTCGACATAAAGAATTGGCAAGGCTGTAGGAGTCAGCTTGCAACCAAGGCCATGGAGAGAGGGGAACAGGTGGATTTTGACAGGGAAAAGGATTGTGCCATCACAAGGCATAAGTCATACAAAATGAATATAATTCCTTAAAAGGATATAATAGGTCTCCAAAGGATATAAAAGTATATTTGTTTGTTACAAAACATATAATTGGTTATATTTGTTAATTACTCAAACAACATAAAAGACAAAAGGGGGAGGAGGATCTCAAGTCCCCACATACCGCCCTTTTGGATCTAAGATACAACGTTTTTTACGAGCCAACCAAAGGCCTTTGTTCAATCAAGGTAGGGAGACAGTAAATGAAAAGATACCGTGCGAATGCTGTTCAAGTGAGCATGCCCCCGCATCGCACTCAGAAGGACGATTCGCGTGTGTATGAGTATGTAATGTGAGGTAGCCATGGAGATCCAGTAGCGTCTCGGATCCACAACGAAGACGTCTGGCTCGGCTGGGGTCCACACCCGAGAGGTCTCCCGACCCACCCTTGGACCACGAATCTGCAGCCGGAATCCCCCCCCCCCCCCCCCCCCCCTAGCAAAGGGCTCGCCCAAGCATCTCCAGGCGTAATCCTTGCAGATCTTCGGCGCTAATCGAAGTCCATGTCCATGAGGCCTTGAATGTGCTGTTGTTCTGGGGAATACATAACAACATCAGTATCTGGTGGCATAGACCTTCGGCCAGGACGGCCAGCAGACAAAGCCTTACATTTCAAAAGAAAGAGAGAGACTTCCTTTAGGTAGTTGTTTACGGCTGCGTGCGTCAGGCGTCTCCTGACAAGCGGGCCCGGCAATTTTGGGTCCGGAGTTGTGTCGAAATCCAGGGTTGAGTCAGTAATGGTTGAACTGCTGTGAGCTCGTGAGACATAAGTAACATAAGAATCACTAGGCGGCGTCCGCGAGGACCAAATCAAATCCGCATCCAAACCCAACTTTACAGTATAATCAAAATCATTATCTGTATATTCAATATTGGCAGTAAAATCAACAACGGAAGAACAATCTTCAGAAGCGGAGATCACATCATCACTGTCCCATGGCTCGTTCAGGTCGTCGTCCCCTCGTTCGTCGGCCTCAGTCAAGTCGACAGCCGGAGACCCAGGCGGATCAACGCCAGATTGCCGGTCAGCACCATGGTTTTCTCTGGTGTCTGCATTGTCCATCCTGAAAACCACTTTCTCACACACACAAGGACTAAAGCCTTGATTAGTACTCCACAGATCACAATTCCTAGGATTATTGCCAAGGCGGTCAATATCCACTTTACTATCGTGCCTGTCCATCCCTTAAACCAGTCAGTGAGCCACTGGTGGGAGGCTTCTCGATCCATTCGATCCTCTGTCAATCTGTGTGCACTTTCCCTTAACCTTATAATAGCAGCACTGACCCCCTTCGATGGGTCAGGAATGTACGTACAACACTTACCTTTAATTATTCCACATACCCCCCCTCGTTCTGCCAGTAACATATCTAAAGCAACCCTGTTTTGCATAACCATTGTGCGCAGGTGGACAACCGTGTCCAACATTTCGTCGTGTGCTGTAGCGGTGTCGTTGGCCACCTTCTCCAAGATTAGCGCAATTTTGTCAATGCGGTAACTATTCATGACCGTTCCTGCCCATGGAAAGAAGAAGCTAATGCCTTTCTCCCAATCGGTGCAGTGTAAGGTGGTGGTGTCATCATCATTCCAATAGGTTCCCCTCCGTGCTCTTATGGTGCCGTGGTACCATACAAGTGTTGCCGCAAATCCATTTCTGGAAAGACTGATCCCAGGTAGCATGTCCCTCCCCAATTATCAGGTAAATACCGGTAAGCTTTATTTCCGCACACAAACATGGTCCCGTGCGGTGCCACTAAATGGGTGGACATACAAGTGAGAAGGCCTGGGATGGTGTTTGTCCCGTTTTCCCCTCTCCATGCCAACTGGAGGTGTGTGAGGTTATGTAATGGTGAACTTGTAATATTCACTAGCAGCCTGTGTTTCCCTTTCCTAGGGTCCGCAGGGAGGGTATTCTTACACACGGATCTGCCCACCAATACTTGGCCCTTTCCCTCGAAGCAGAGGGCCCCCTGTGCCGGTTTGACCCAAACCGGCTCAGGACGTTCCTCAACGTGCCGGGACTGGATGGGGGGGGTAGTACTGAAAGACTCGTTTGCACGCGGTCCCGTCAGAGCCTTGGCTTGTCAGGGTTGTACTGATGCATTTGGTGTCTAATGGCTGCGAGCACAAATCATTGAGTGATAGGGGTAGCACTACCATTGGTATTCCGGCAGTGCTGGTGCGGGGAAGGTGCATACACATCCAACATCGTGTCCTATTCTGTGCTATGGCCATGTGTCGTGCTACCTTTCAGTAAGTGTTTTCCTCTGGCTCCTTCCTTACTTCCTGGGCAGGAGGGGGTTTAATGACGTATGCGGCGCAGCTAGGCCGGAATTGGTGTTTGGTTTGTTTTTTCTTTTTGTCCTTTTTAATCAGCGTGCGGGGGGGCCATATTCCACATTCCAGTATTATTGTTGTGTCTGGGCCAACGAGGACATGCGTCAGTAGGAGGGTAGTGTTGTCGATGCCCGTGCCCCATTGATATCCTGCGACGGCGCGACTGTTCACGACCCCAGTATATGTTCTGTTTTCCACTTTTCTAATTTTAGTTAGGACAATGCGTGGTGTTGTCATACGTGCCTGTGGTGTCCTATTGTGTACCACTATGGCTTCCATCCATCTTACAGAAAACCACTTAAAGTTCGTCTCCAATTCACAACAATTTACCGCTATTCCCTGTCCCCGGGGAGCCATTATGTATTTGACGGGGTAAATGGGAAATATTGTGAAGTTGTCGGGTCCTGGGTATTTAGGGAGGTCTTTTCTCAGTGGTTTAAAGTTCAAAAGCCTATCTTTGGCAGGATTTATCAGGCAGTTACCCAGGATTCCCATCATCATGACCATCGTTGCCGCCCTAGGGAGACTGTAGTACCCTGAAAGGTGCATTGTCTTAGGAAGTGTGGGGTGTGGTGTCTGGTGTGTCCTATGGTGCGGGAATGGGCAACTTACAATGGGTAGCGTGTACCCACGAAGGCTTGCCCTCGCAGAAGACTGCCGTTGGTGTGGTCAGGAGCACCTGGAATGGTCCCTTCCACCTTGGCTCCAAAGCGGTCTTGCGAGTGAAGTGCTTTACAAGCACCCAGTCACCGGCGTGGAAGTCGTGGATGGCGTGGCCTATTGGTTCAGGCAGCGCCTCTCGTACTCGAGCGTGGATGCTGCGCGCCACGTTGGACAATCCTATACAAAATCTTAAAAGCATGTCATCCATCACAGGCAGATCAAGATTGGACATGTCCGTCGGGGCTGAGACGGGCAAACTCATAGGTCATCCCATCAATATCTCGTGGGGGGAAAGACCCGTGATGCGACCAGGGGTGGAACGGATGCTCATCAATGCAAGCGGGAGAGCTTCCGGCCACTTCAAACCTGTATCTGCGCAGAGTTTCGCTAGTTTGTTTTTTAAGGTCGCATTCGTTCGTTCTACAAGTCCCGCTGATTTTGGGTGATAAACACAATGGAAGGATTGTTTCACGCCCAACGCCTTTAGGATGCCCGTGATCACCTTCCCCGTGAAGTGGCCCCCTTGGTCTGAATAAATTATCTGAGGAATGCCAAATCTGCACATGAAATCTCGCACGAGGCGCTTCGCTACTGTCGGGGCATCAGACTTGACACATGGGTCGGCCTCGGCCCATTTGGTGAACGTATCCACGATCACCAACACGTAGCGGAATGACATGCTCGGTTCCATTTCTAGGAAATCGAACTCGATATGAGCGAACGGCCCGATCGGCGGAGGACGACCCCCGTTGTGCGAGTGCCTTGGCGGTGCCCCTCTATTGTGTTGTTGGCAGACCACACACGATCGGCACACTTCGGATACAATCCGTGATAGTCCCGGTGCCGCCCAAGTATATTTTATCTGTCCCATCACCCCCCCTCTGGCACACATGACCATTTTGATGTGCCATGCGTGCCAGCCAAGGTAGTAAGTCCTTGGGTGCTATAGGTTTGCTGTCAAGGGTCCACATCTCACCTGGCCCGGGACGTATCGCCCCTCGTTTTATCCAGTCCTCGTGTTCGGTCGTTGTTGCGGAATTTTGCAGATTTAGGATGTCGTCCTTAGTTGGTGAGGCAGATGGCCCTGAAGTCAGTATGTCGACAATCTGTGCGAGTGCCCCCTTCGCTCGTGTCACCATCGGCATGTTGCATCCTATCCTTTGGTTGGCGGCTTTTCCTGCCGCCTCGTCTGCCCTTGCATTGCCCCGAGCAACGTCAGTGTCCGTACTTTGGTGGCCGCGACATTTAATCACCGCGATAGCGCGGGGAAGCAAAATGCTTTGGAGTAGCCCTTCCACCAATGCGCCATTCTTTATCACCGAACCTGCAGATGTGAGGTAACCTCACATCTTCCAAATTGCTCCTTTGTCGTGGACTACCCCGTGTGCGTAGGCCGAATCTGTGTAAATGTTGGTGGCAAGGACTTCCGCCAAGCTACATGCTCTGGTTAAGGCGCACAGCTCCGCCTGCTGTGCGGAAAATGTAGGTGGGAGGCGCCTGCTTTCTACTGTCTCGTTATTGGTGCACACCCCGTACCCGGATAGCAGAAAGCCATCCCATGCACGTCTAGCTGATCCATCGACATAATATATACAATCGGGGTTGTCCAGGGGAACGTCCTTCAAATCCGGCCGCACCGTAGAGACTAGCTGCACGACATCGGTGCACACATGGGGTTCATCCTCCTCTGGGGTGGGCATTAGTGAGGCTGGATTGAGTGTCGTGCATCGTTCAATCGTGACGTTGGCCGCGGTGATTAGTGCGGATTCGTATTGCATTAATCTGGTGGTAGACAAATGTTGTGTATTTCGCTGTAATAACAGCGAAGTGACGCAATGCGGCACCTGTAACGTCACCGCGTGCCCCATTACAATGTCCGCTGTTCTTTCTACTGTGTAACTGGCCGCTGCCACGGCTTGCAGGCACACTGGAAATCCTTGTTCGACCGGGTCTAACTTTTTACTGAAGTAGGCCACCGGTCGCTCCTTTTCCCCATGAGTCTGTGTCAATACGGACTGGGCGAAACCCCCCATGCGTGAGTATAAAGGGTAAATGGTTTCGCGTAATCTGGGAGTCCTAATGATGGTGCTGTGACCAATGCCTTTTTTAAACCCTCGAAACATCGCATCAAATCGTCCATCCATTCCAAATTGTGCGGGGCACCTGATTTAGTAGCCTCGTACAGTGGTTTAGCCAGCAGCGCAAAATCAATTATCCAAGTGCGGCAGTAACCCGTCATACCTAGGAAGCGCAGCATTTGCTGTTGCATGCGCGGGCGCGGCATTTCCATGATAGCGGTCACCTATCCGGCATCCAATTCCCGTTTTCCATGCGAAATGGCGTGACCCAAGTAAGTTACGACCTTCCGCACGAATTGGAGCTTAGGCCTTCCTACTTTGTGACCCTTGGCTGCCAAGGCCTTTAACAGGGCCATAGAGTCCTCTTCGCAGGCTTCCTTAGAAGGGGAACAAATCAACAAATCGTCAATGTATTGCAACAACATTGATCCTCCCTTCAGCTCCACATCCGCTAGGTCGCGGTGCAACGCCCGGGAGAATAGAGTGGGGCTGTCTGAAAATCCCTGGGGTAACACTCTCCAAGTAAACTGCCGTCCTCTATGGGTGAAAGCGAACAAGTATTGTGATTCGGGCGCAATGGGCACAGAGAAAAATGCAGAACAAAGGTCAATAACCGTGAAATGTGTTGCGTCTGGTGGAATTGACATCATGAGGGCCTCCGCATTTGGTACTACTGGGTGTATGCCTTGTATTACCTTGTTCACCTCCCTTTGATCCTGTACAAATCTCCATTTATTTTTCATTGGCTTCTTTACTGGCAGAATCGGTGTGTTGCATGGGCTGTTAGTTTCCACGATTATTTTCTGCTTCACCAGGGATTGGATCACTGGCGCTATGCCCGCATCGGCCTCGGGCCGTAGCTTATATTGTTTCACGTTTGGTAAGCGCATCCCCGGTTGCACTGATATTACCAGAGGTTCGGCGGCTCGTATATGCCCGACCTCGTCGTACCATTGAGACCACAATTCGGCCGGCACCTCCGCCAGGAGGTCGTCAGACTCACCCGGGCTCGTAAAACCCGCTCGCATGACATAGTTGCCTTTAGGGGGAAGGTCTGCCTCCTCGAACACTCCGTCCCTCTGTTGTGTCTTAATGTCAATCAAGTACCCTTCGCCGCTGTCGAGCTGTCTCACAGTCCAGTGGCCTTCCTTAAACCAATAGTCATGAAACGACGTTTCCTGTACCCGCCTCACCATCCTTCCTATACTTTCCGACGGCCACCCTTTGGCAGTAGTGAGGGTAACGTGGGCGGCCACTCCTGAGGGGTATTGGGTCAACGCACGCTGATCCGCGGATAGGGCTACCTCAATACCTATCCCCTCGCGGCCGATCCATATTCGTGACAAGTGCAGGGGCGTGCGTTTGCGCAGCGCGTCTTTAACCTTCTCTCGGTAGTCTTCGTCCTCGCCCTTTGCGTCATAATAAGCCGTGCAGTGGGGCGGATCGTCTTTTATGCGCTCTATTGAAATTTGGTGCAGTTGTAGCCAATCCCGCATGCCTGGATACTCTATGCACACGGTATCTATGACGTGTGTCCAAGTAGCTAGAGCCCCTTCGTCCAAGCCCCACCAATACGTGGTGGGGCCTGGGCAAGACAATGCCATCATTAACAAGTCACGTTTGGATTCCGCGACGTCTACAAAGACTCCCTGCTCTGTACATGAAATTTGACAGCCCAAACGGCAAAGTAAATCCCGTCCCAACAAATTCGTCGGGGCTGTAGTAGTCATTAAGAAAGCATGTTTGGCCTCTAGCGGGCCGCATACTACTTGCACCTCCTCTGAAATGGGAAGCGCTTGGGGTAAACCTGAAACGCCCATTATCTGAACGTTTTTCCTTGTGGGGCGCAAGGATGGCAATTGCCCTCATTAATTGTACTGCGGGTCGCCCCTGTGTCGACAAGGAAATCTAATTGTTGTCCGTCCACATCCAGAGTCAGGGTCGGTTCCTCTGTCGGCGTCATAGTCAAGAGGGGACACTCTTTGGGCGGCCCGCTGGCATCCCGTCAATAGGCCGCTTGATTGCCCTGAGGCGGGAACCCCTTACGGACATTTGGGCAGTCGCGTTTCCAGTGTCCCATTTGTCCACAAAGGAAGCACGACCCTTGCGGAAACGGCGGAGTGGAGGGTACAGGCCGTCCACCTGCGCCACGCCGTCCACCCTGCCGTCATTTTGGTGGCCCCCACTGTGGCTGGTTTACTTGTTCCCATTGTGGCTGGGGCGGGGGCCAGGTCCCATTAGTTCCATTCTGTGTCCAGTAATTTGGAGGCCCATCGTTTTTGGAAGGAGGTTCTTGTGGATGCCAATTCTGGGGAGGGGGCCCTTGTACGGTCCAAATTTGGGGTTGTTGAGGAGGAGGGGAGGAGGGGTAGTGTCCATTGTTGTCTTATCTCGTCCATGTCGACTCGTCCATGGTCCTGGTCGGTACATGCGTCACAGTCGTTGCCTTCATGGTGGATCCACTCTCCGTTGGGGGGGGGTGGCCCCTATATATGGGCCATTCGTCATAGGGATCCACCTCGCGTTTCTGGTACTGAGCGCGCATGTGCCTCTGGTTCCGACTTCCCTTCTTATTTTGATTAAGTTGAGCCCGTTTTTCCTGGACGAACATTTGCAGTATTTCCTCCTTAATGTCCTTTTTCTCCTCCAAGGAGGAGCCCGGGCATTGTTCCAACTTGTCGCATAAATCGTTGGTTCCCATTCCCTTCCAGCCGAAAAGGACTGACTGTACCTGTTTCTTTAAGGCTGGCCGGAGCCCCTCTATCAGATATTGGTTTACCAATGGTTGGGGTAATTCTGCCAGCTGCATCGGACCCAGTCCTCCCCAGCGCGCGATGGCCCTTTCCATTCTTTCCCAATAATCTCCAACTGATTCTCCTGCCTTTTGTTTTATGGCCCCGATCTTTCCCCAATCCGGACCTCCCGCCGGCACCAGCGCCAGCTCAATGGACTCTAGCAACCGGACCTTCAGATCCTCCCATGTGCCTGGTGCTATCTGGTTCGGTCCTATCGCCCTTGGATCTGCCATCGGCCACACTGCTCTTTGCTTAGCCTTGTCCCATACCTTGGGTGGGAGCACAGATGCTCCCATGTGGGTTATGTCTCGATAGTCGCAATTGCCATGCGTGCAATTGATCCAATCCGTCATGGTTGGTACTATCTGTCATGGGTCATCAATAAGCAAGGTTTGAATCCTTTCCCGCATTACCGTTAAAGCGGATTCTTTCCATGGTACCCTTTCTCGGACCCCGTTACCTTGAGCATCGACTCCGATAACTTGTATGGGGCACAATTCCCCCCCCCCCCTCCCCCCCTGTTATTTCCTGATATTCCTTCAATGAGGGGTACAGACTCCACTGTGGACCTATCAGAGGTGGGATACCCGCGATGTTGGTTCCGTCATCTGTCCCGTCAGCCCCTCGTTGTGCGAACGAATTGCCCGGGCTCAGATGGTTCTGAGGGGTGACACATTTGGTGCCGTAATATGGCCCGGGGTGCAAAGGTGGCGGGGTTGCAGGGAGGGGGAAGCGGGGGCGCGGGAAGGGAAGGTGGTGCCTGGAACCCCGGGACAGGGCTCAGGGCTGGGGAGGGTAGTGAGGGTAGGTTGGTAACTACCTCCCCTACCACGGGGCCTGGATTTTCAACCAGCGGCATCAGTCGCTCGTTGGCTTGCCTACTTATTTCCTTAATCGCCTTATCCTGCAATTTGTTTGCCTGCTTCCTCAGGCCTTTGAGCTTTGATACCTCGCCTGCCAGGCTAGCCTGTCTCGACCTTGCCTGTCGCTTCAACGCCTCCTCCTTCCACCAACCGAAGACTTTCCAATAGTCAGGCGGAAAATGTTTCTTTTCCTGTTCTAGCTTATCTAATGCCCCGTACAGCGCTTCCAATTTCTCCAGCGCGAAAGACCCTTCCTCTGGCCAGGGTGTACCTAGGTCCTTGGTTAGCTCAGCCCACCCTTTCCCTGGTCTCACTGCGGCATATTGATGCCTTTTAAACATAAAATATGCCGGGGTATTTCTGAGAGGCTCACTCGCCTTCACAGATTTATTACCCATCCTTAGTTTTCTTTGGCCGACCTTGGAGAGTTCTTGGTTTACCGGCGTTGCCTTATTCCCGAGAGGCTCTCCCGCCTACACGGGTTTATGGCCGCCTAGCCTCACTCCTCCCTTTGTGTGCTAACCGTACCTTACTTTCCAGGCGTCCAACGCCCTTTATAGCGCTTCTAACCTTACTTTGATTCCAATGTCTCCTGAGTAGGTCTCGGATCGGGACGCCGCCCTTATCCTCACAACCCAGAGATGTATTACCCCTTACCCTCGGGCGCCCTGACGAATCGATAAACAGTCAGTTGCTCCGGAACTCAAGCGGTCCGTAATTAAATTTGGTTCTTGAATCAGGCTCGAGCAGGGAATGGAACAAACGGCACCGAGCGAGAGAGTGGGTTCCAATTTGGACTGACCCCCAGTCTATAAAGGAAAAAACAAAAGAAAACCAAAGCTCACCTCACCCGGACCAATTGAGCCAGCTGGCCTCTCCACTCACTCGCCTGGGACCGCGTCCCGGACTGCCGGACTGATCCCACCGCTGCCACCAGTTGTCGGTTTGTTGACTTGAGACTGAGAAAGGATCAACTGATATATTTATTGGATTCGTCAATACACAGACTGTGGAGAGCAAAGTGTCGAAGAAGAAGCTCACAAAAGACCAACTTCCCAACTGAATGCTCTAAAAGAGTTTGATTAAGGTTTCATTATATATAGGGGTTGGGTCTAGCTTTCAGGATAAGAGACACAAAGGATGGATTCATCTGCCCCACTCGTGGTCCTTTCCTGTTATTCAGTTAATTAAAAGTTCAGGAAAAGTACAGGGAGATAAGGAAGGGACAACCCTAAATATGGCGACATAAAGAATTGGCAAGGCTGTAGGAGTCAGCTTGCAACCAAGGCCATGGAGAGAGGGGAACAGGTGGATTTTGACAGGGAAAAGGATTGTGCCATCACAAGGCATAAGTCATACAAAATGAATATAATTCCTTAAAAGGATATAATAGGTCTCCAAAGGATATAAAAGTATATTTGTTTGTTACAAAACATATAATTGGTTATATTTGTTAATTACTCAAACAACATAAAAGACAAAAGGGGGAGGAGGATCTCAAATCCCCACATATACAGTGCATTCAGAAAGTATTCAGACCCCTTCACTTTTTTCACATTTTGTTATGTTGCAGCCTCATGCTAAAATCGTTTAAATTCATCTTTTCCCTCATCAATCTACACTCAATACCCCATAATGACAAAGCGAAAACAGGATTTTAGAAAGTTTTGCAAATTTATTAAAAAGAAAAAACTGAAATATCACATTGACATATGTATTCATACCCTTTGCTATGACACTTGAAATTTATCTCAGGTGCCTCCCATTTCTCTTGATCATCTTTGAGATGTTTCTACACCTTGATTGGAGTCCACCTATGGTAAATTCAATTGATTGGACATGATTTGGAAAGGCACACACCTGTCTATATAAGGTCTCACATCTGACAATGCATATCAGAGCAAAAACCAAGCCATGAGGTTGAAGGAACTGCCTGCAGAGCTCAGACAGGATTGTGTCGAGGCACAGATCTGGGGAAGCCCACAAAAAAATCTCTGCTGCACTGAAGGTTCCTAAGAGCACAGTGGCCTCCATAATTCTTAAATGGAAGAAGTTTGGAACAACCAGGACTCTTCCTAGAGCTGGCCGCCCAGCCAACCTGAGCAATCGGGGGAGAAGGGCCTTGGTAAGAGAGGTGACCAAGAACCCGATGGTCACTCTGGCTGAGCTCCAGAGATCCTTTGTGGAGATGGGAGCAAACTTCCAGAAGGACAACCATCACTGCAACACTCCACTGATCTGGGCTTTATGGCAGAGTGGCCAGACGGAAGCCGCTCCTCAGTGAAAGATGTAGTGAAACGTCGGAACTCTGTCATAAGTTATAACCCAGGTGTAGTAACATCTCTTGCCCACTGAAGTGCTCTTATAAATATCCATCCGCTGAAAGCGAGAGGCAGACCTGTGACCATTACGTGCTTACTTAGGATGGTGAGGAAATCATATTTGCATGGGGCTTGCTTAATTGTACCTGATATTATATATACTCCTGATGCCTATTAGTGCACATGAATGATGGCTGTCATGTATCCTTCCTTCGATGCTGTTTGAGATTGATTCAGATTAAACTCGGATCGAGAAAGCGGTTGTGAGACTCTGATTTTACAACAAAAGACACATGAAAGCCCGCTTGGAGTTTGTAAAAAAGCACCTAAAGGACTCTCAGACTGTGAGAAACAAGATTCTGTGGGCTTTCATGTGTCTTTCACTGAGGAGAGGCTTCCGTCTGGCCACTCTGCCATAAAGCCCAGATCGGTGGAGTGTTGCAGTGATGGTTGTGCTTCTGGAAGTTTCTCCCATCTCCACACAGGATCTTTGGAGCTCAGCCAGAGTGACCATCGGGTTCTTGGTCACCCTCTTACCAAGGCCCTTCTCCCCCGATTGCTCAGTTTGGCCGGGCGGCCAGCTCTAGGAAGAGTCCTGGTTGTTCCAAACTTCTCCCATTTAAGAATTATGGAGGCCACTGTGCTCTTGGGAACCTTCAATGCAGCAGAAATTTTTTTGTAGGCTTCCCCAGATCTGTGCCTCGACACAATCCTGTATCTGAGCTCTGCAAGCAGTTCCTTCGACCTCATGGCTTGGTTTTTGGTCTGATATGCATTGTCAGCTGTGAGACCTTATATAGACAGGTGTGTGCCTTTCCAAATCATGTCCAATCAATTGAATTTACCACAAGGGGACTCCAATCAAGGTGTAGAAACATCTCAAAGATGATCAAGAGCAATGGGAGGCACCTGAGCTAAATTTCAAGTGTCATAACAAAGGGTCTGAATACTTATGTAAATGTGATATTTCAGTTTTTTCTTTTTAATAAATTTGCAAAACTTTCTAAAATCCTGTTTTCTCTTTGTCATTATGGGGTATTGAGTGCAGATTGATGAGGGAAAAAATGAATTTAAACGATTTCAGCATAAGGCGGCAACGTAACAAAATGTGAAAAAAGTGAAGGGGTCTGAATACTTCCTGAATGCACTGTATGTGTATATATACACAGACTCTGCACGTTGTAGTTGAATAGCAAATATATGCGATATCCTACTTAATGCATCATCACTTTTCCCCCATGTAAATGATTGTTTGACGTCCCCGGGTATTTCTCTTTAAGAAATAACAACATCTTGTGTTGTATTAAGTACAAGACGCATTTTCCTGTGAGATCTCTTGTGTTGTTTTAAACATTTCGGTGAAAAATGAAATAATTTTAAAATGCTTCAGATTTCATTTAGCAGTTTCTTTTACTTCAAGTGTGAGGAACGATTTTTTACATTAAGTATAATGTGAGAGGTCTGGTGAGAAATAGGAGTAGAGAGAGTCATGGTGATGTGATTAAAGGAAGAGTTACATCATTGTTCGGCATTTTGCCCAAACCTAAGTTTGTTTTACATTTGCAAAAAGCAACTTTTATGAAGCCTCCCTCCATACTCGGATCGGGGGAGGCTTTGAGCTGTTGTAGGTTTTGTTTATACAATTAGCACCCCCAATTTTAATGGTACCCCAGAGTTTCTTCGTCCCACCGAGCTAGTTATACTCAAATATATATTTAAATATATATAATATATTGTGTCTTCTTCTTCTTCATCTTTGACGGCTGCCATCAGCCCACCTTTCTTGTGGGTTGGCCAGGGGAATCTGTGTCTGAGTCTTCACGAACCGGCTGGCCATGCCTGACGTTCCACTAGTTCAGGCAGGACTTTGGAATTTGGCCATGATGCCGGTGATAGCTCATCTACTTCTTCCTGTACTCCTCATTTCCAAAATTTCCGAGCTGTATCTCGGAGCCAGCTGGGACCTTCGGAATGGAATTATGCATCAATGATGTGAAAAGAAAGTACGCAGGGCTGATATAATTTGTTGACCTTGACCTAATTTTATGGTCATGACCCAATTACAGACATTTTAACATTTTTCACCAAAACTCAACTAATGTTTATCCTATCAAAACTAAATTGCCCTTTCTAGATGGCTTCGCGTAAGGTGCATTTACGTTTAATTTAAGTTATACCATCCGGGTTAAAGGTCAAGGTCAAATGCCGGTCTGAAAAAAATAATGCGTTTTTTTGTTATTGCTCAATTTTGCCAATGCGGAATCTCAAAGACCGCTTGGCATTCCAAGATGTTCTTGCATCATAATAGTGCACCTGAAGTGAAGTTGCGCACCTGATATTTGTTTCATGTCCTCCGCCCACCTTTTTCGGATTGTCACCTGATGTCCACTCCTGCATCTTCAGATGGAAATGGCTGCCGAAGCAGTTTCTAGTCTGTTGGCCCAATCCTGGACGGATCGCCACTCCAACGCAGGATACTCGAATATGGCTCATTCATCCCAGGAATCTGGTACTCATTTTGCCCACCTTGGAAGGATGACAGGCTGAGTCAACCCAGCTGGTGTTAATTCAACGGTATGAACAGGGGCTTGAACTTAGGACCTTGAGATCTCAAGCCAGCCCACTTTCGGGTTAAAGCCAATGCTTCGATTGTGACCTAATTAACAAAAAACACCTTTTTATCATCGTTTGAAAAAGTTTCCTCTGATTTTCATGATGTTGAGTTTTTGGACAGATTATATAGATGGGGACACGTTTTTGTCCCCCATCGCACCGCGGAGCAAAAGGGGGACTATGGTTTTCCCCTCCGTCCGTGTGTGCGTCCGTCCGTCCGTTCGTGCATGCGTGCGTGCGGACGTGCGTGCGTGCGTAAGCGAAGGACCGAATTCTAATCTGGTGTTTGGGTGTATCTACGCATATGGAAGAACCATATTGAAAATTGGGTCGCCACGTCAAAATCCAAGATGGCCGCCGCCATGTATGTCTGAACCTTGTGAGCGGAATATCTTGAACAATAAGCGAAGTACCAACTTCTAATTTGGTGTGTGGGTGTATCTACGCATAAGGAAGAACGCTATTGAAAATTGGGTCGCCACGTCAAAATCCAAGATGGCCACCTCCATATATATGTCTGAACCTTGTGAGCGGAATATCTTGAACAATAAGCGAAGTACCAACTTCTAATCTGGTGTGTCGGTGTATCTACGCATAAGGGAGAACGCTATTGAAAATTGGGTCGCCACGTCAAAATCCAAGATGGCCGCCTTGCGTCTTCCACTTTGTCAACTCACATCACTTCACCGACGGGGGACCGAGGCGGAACGCTTGTCTTCATTAACACTCCACTCCTAAATGTTGAAGATCAAGGTCATAAATATGGCATCATTGGATAGGGCCCAAGGGTAGGCCTCCCCCGGCCCCGGCGTTGTCATCACAGATATCCAGTTTGTTTTTGGTTTGATACTTTGATTTGATACATAAAAGCAACAAAAGCCAAAAAAAAGATGTTTTCTTACCACCTGTAACCTGTAAATCAAGCATCCATGTTGTTGGGCTCTGCCATTGTATTCTTTATCAGTCGGAACAGAGTGGGTGAATGTGGAATGCTTGGACTTGTCATGTTTGCGTACTTCATCAATCGATGGTCTTTAATGAAAATGGAATTTTGTGCCGAATATACATTTGAACTTTTAACTCGCAAAATGAAGGATCGCGGACATTTTTGATGCGAAGATTTTCTTTCGAATGTGCATTGATCCTCATACATTTGAAGAGTTGTGCTGATAAGGTTTTATTCTTCACGGAAATCTGAACCGACGGGTCATTGAAAATAATGACTTCTTTCCATTGCAAATTTGCAATCCACGACCAGTTTTCGCTCTTGTGCAGCTCATCTGGGGTGGATTAATTAATTAATTAATTAATTAATTACATCCGCTACCGCAGGTGGACGCTGGTCATGTTTTAGCCCTTGTCTGTGAGCGGGGTATCTCAAAAAGTTGCAGACGGATTCGGACGAAATTTGGTGGACCGTTTGGGTGTCTGACAAGGACGATTCGATTCGATTTTGGTGAAGATCTGAATATGGATTCGGATATGAGAATTATTTTATTTTTTAAGTGATTCTTCACCATTGGGAGATATGGCCAAAAACGATACATAGCAGGATATCTCAAAAAGATGTGGACGGATTTGGATGAAACTTGTTGGAATGGTTGTGTGTGTTTCAAGGACGATTCGATTCAATTTTGGTGAAGATCCGGATCCGGCTAGTATAATTTTTTAAGTGATTCTTCATCATTGAGTGATATGGCCAACCAGGTGGAGGTATGCTCTCTATTGAGTGCCGTTCTCGTTCCTATCTGCAGTTGGTCCTTTGCACATAAACATTTTGCTGTTTCTCAACATTTGATGGTACTTGCACTTTGAGCTATTTTCGCTGCGTTGTTGCTGTTGAGAGTTTTGAAGTTCTGTCCACGTGCTGGGCCAACCGAGCTCGCAACCACGTGCGATGAGCTTGCTGTGTGGCACGAGTGGTGCCAAATGCCTGTGGCCGAACTACCCGCAGCTATTATGCTCTTCAAATGACTTGGTTTCTGAGATGAGGTTTTCTCTGTTACACTTCACATTCTGAAAGATGCACTTTTATGAAATTGTCGATGACGGTATTTTGTCGATGTCGATGACCGACCGATATGATTGTGCCAATGTGGACTCAAACCAAGATTGCAGGATATCCTTGAGAACTGAATAGTAGTTTCGACAACTGATTGGAAATTCATAAAATTTGTCACAGATTTGAAACAGTTCAGCAACAATGCCATCCCATCAGGGTAACACCTACAAACAACAATCTGGATCTATATGTAACACGTGGCTGTTGGTTTGCATTATTTCTTGGGGTGGAACGATACCGCTGATGCATTTCCACTGGATCCTCAGCAGGTACAGGTAGATGTGACAGCTGACCTATCGCAAATCCCTCCGAAGAAGGCCATACTCATTGATGCAACATCTTGCCAGCAAAACTAGATGACAGTTTGGTCTGCAAGGAATCGAACCCAGACTAGTAGCTTTAGACGAGTGCGCTACCTGTGAACTATCCTCTGTCATCTCATCGATGGAGTGAACGTGCTCATGTCCCAGAGGACCATATGCACACGATAGAGAGACACCTGTCCTTTAATATATGTTGCATTGGAACACAACTGTGGCAATTATTGTTTCTGTTCAATGTGCAAAAGTGAAAGTTCCCAGAATCACCGTCATGTTACTATAATTCACCAAATGTCTCTGTCTGTTTCCAGGTACCGTAAAAACGGCTCAACCGATCGCAACGATATTTTGGGTGGGTAATCCTGGGACCCCTGGAGTAAAATTGGCTATATTGTTTTTCCAATTTTCCAATTTTTCAGTTTTTCCAAACACGATGGAATAATATTTACCGATATGAACAGTGACGTGGCTTTCATTGAAATTCTAAAGATACTGTTTAGATTTTGATGATTTGCGTGTGATATGATTTAACGGATGTTTATATAAATCGTTTAAAATAAAATAAAAAGCCTTCAATATCTGATATTTTGCCTTTTGATTTGGGCCTCTCAATTGAAGCCCCGCCACCCGTAGGGCGGGTACCGTTGCTAGTCCCATTAATTTGCTTTGACATTTATTTATATTAAATCAGTAGCAAGCAGTTTCAGTAAGCGAATGAGATGTTGGGCTTTGGTCAGTGTTTGCAAGAATGGGACAACCAAAACAATATGATCTGCCTTAACACGGGACGGGTGTGCTCCGGGCATTGTTTGTCGTTGTGGCCTTTACGTTTCTTGCTGAATGGGAACTCAGGAGCTCAACAGGAACACAAACATCCGGCTCTAAAGCACTGGGTTTGTTTTTTATGGGAGCATGGCTTGGCTTGAGAAGGTATCACAGGACTTGTGTCCAGCAAAGAAAAACGGCACAAACTATTGTTGAAGCTCATTTGATTTAAAAAAAAAAGTGTATGTATATATATATATTACAGGTATGGACAGCGTCAAATGGCATGGAAATGAACAGCAGTGAGAAATTCCTGGAACAGTACCAGGGTATCATGTGTAGAACCTGCAAATAGTGGTGGCCTTTCAAAGCCGCAGGTGCAGCTTGAATTCACACCCAAGGGTCACCTGTACTTCCATTGCCGCCTCATTTTCCTGGAGTGAGACTCACATTGGAAACTCCGTTATCTTGGAAAGCTGCCTGCCGCAGCAGATACTCAAGGAGGTATTCAGGCTGCGATTTCATTTTGATGTTATGATCTTTTCCCTCTTCAATGACTGGTCTTATTGAAGTAGCAAAAACATCTCGATGCCTCTGCATAAAATTCTCATAAATTAACAAATTGAAGATTACACTTCCTCATGCATTACACCTGAAAAGCAGAAGTACTTTATTGTAAAAAAATATTCTTAATCAAGTTCATTTTGTGGTATAAAAACAAATATATTATAGTCTTCAACAACATAAATAATTCTTTTACAGAATATACAAAATGAACTCCTCAATGCACCAGAATAATGTACAAATGTCAATAGTTTAAATAATTTAGACCAAGTAACTCAGTATTTACCTCTGACGGCCATTAGCTATGTTATTCGATGTTGATTAAAAGTAGAGCTATAAGGGGTTATGCAGTAAGATTATGCAATCAAAATATAAAACAAATGCTCCAGCGGAGCACCTTGAAACAGACAGCCAGATCGCTCCCTGAGGCCAGCCACAGAGCAAAGATTGACTTGTAATGTCTGCAACCAATCACAAAATGGGTCTCAGCAGGGAAGGCCTAGTCCCAGGCCACGACTATCGGCCCAAGGCTCCAGGCCCTAGGTCCACATATTTTCAATTTCTGTTCTTTCCGCTTCCTCGGTCCACACAGCCGAATGCTGTTTCCAAACAATTGGGTGCACAATTGTCGTCTCCGCAAGCACTAGCAGCATGACGGACGTTATAAAGTTGTAAACAGGGTGGTGATAGTACATATCGTCATACCTGCAGGAATAAACAAAAACAAAAATTAAAAACAAAGGATGAAGAATGTCAAATATTCCACAAGAAACTGTTTATAATCGACTACAAGCACAAATAAAACCGAGAGACGAACTAAACCCCGAGAGACCAGAACTGCCAAGCAGAACAAAACTGAAAATGACAAGGAAAACAAATATTTATTCAGGTGTTTTGGATCATGAGTAATTTAAATAAAAAGAAAAACACAGCCAACCAAGAATTGCACCGAGAACCTCTCCATCAATTTTGCAGCAAATAAACAGGAAAGTGCAGACAAAGTCTGACGCGTTGAAGAAATACATCGGTCACAGATGAAACAAGCCTGAGTTCAGCACCTGAGGAAGTCTGTGGATCATGGAGAAAATGTTAACAGAGACCGAGTCTGCTTTTTCCTGTTTGTTGCAAAAATTGGCAAACTAGTGCTTCGTGCAATTCTTGGTCCACCGTTCCTATCCTTTCCGCTCTAATGTGTACGCAGAGCTCGACATTAACAGGTGTCATGGGACATCTGGTTTTATCGTAGGGCACCCAAATTTTACAAGTGCTTGGCATTTGGATGTCTGGTCGGGCAACGTTAAAATTGCATAAGGAACATCACTTTTGATACCAAACATACGATTGTTGAGAATACAAGGCTTATATTAATTACACCATCAGTACAAGGGCTGTGTACTTCGAACAGTGATGATGAAGTTCAATCAAAATAAATATATTACCGCTCTTTAAGAAATGAGCATTTGTTGTCTCTCTCTATTAAACTGGTGGATATATTTAGGACTTTTCAATGATCAGTATATTCATAAATATCCATTTTTTTCAAGCTTAAATATCGTAGAAAATAAGTTTCACTTTTATTTTTATTATTTTAATTTTTTAAGACACCCATGGATGGTAAATACCTCCCAAAGAAAAAAAATCCCATAGAGTTATGCACACATCTGAGCTCTCTAGCCTGAGTTTAAATATTGGTCCAGCTATGAAGTATCATCCCAAGGCCTGGTGATGGCTTAGCGGTTAGGGTGGCGGCTTGGGATCCTCAGATCCTGGGTTTGAATCCCGGTCGATCGCTGAATTAACGCCAGGGGGTTTGACTCAGCCTGTAAATCCTTCTGAGGTCGGCAAATTGAGTACCAGTTCACTGGTTATGTTCACCCTGTGTGTCACAAGAGGCGACTAACAGGGTTGGTGGCACGAAGGGCATCCGGCCATAAAACATTGCTTCAAAAAGGGGTCCATGGTGCCCGAAAAAGGCCAACCCCTGCTCTGCGGGGGAAAATGGCCTCTAAAGGTGGTTCTATAAAGTATCATCCCAGCATTTCATCAATGTGTGCGCCATCCCTCGGATGGATGGTAAACCGAGCATCCCACCCACTGGCACCAAGTAGTCGATGTTAAAGATCTCCACGGTGTCCCTCACAGAGAGTCGGTGAGCTATTGCCAGCACCATGGCAAAATTACAAAATCCTGCCCTGACTTCCTATGTTGGAGTGACAGACGACCCATCGAGGATTGCAAACCTCATAACGAAACTGCTTTGGCAGCCCAGACAGTTTGTATGGAGCATTCTATACATGTACACAAAATATTATCGATTTCAATCGGCCATTTTGGGAAGATTAGTAGTACACCCACTCTATGGGAGCGGCCGTAATGGTCATGTTATTATCTTATCTGGGGTATATAGATTACAGTAGATCTCAGCTCTACTCCATTCGTATGTGGTTGATGTGATAAGCATATAATGCCTCAAGGACGTTGGGATGCCTCCAGATTTTTGTTTTGTGTTAAACAGCAGTAGTGACTGTTTAAAAAGGTAATCATATGTGTTTGTGGTTTATAAGATTTTTTACTTCCGTTAGGCTTGCCCCATGATAACCTATTTATTCACGTTAACGCAGCATTTTTCCAAGGAGGGAAACCCCCTTGGAAAGAGGGGAAATTATTAGTATTAATATTGTTTTGTACTAACATTAATACTGTGCTATTACCATTAGTGTTATTACGTTTGTCATCAGAAGTGGCCTTTAAAAATGCACACCAAATCTCCGCATGGTGCCCTCTAGCACCTCTAGCCATAAGCTATCTTAACGTGAATATTAACACGGATTTCGCCCACGGCGGAAAACCCCCTTGGGGAGGGGGCGGGGGTTCAAGTGAAGTCGCTACAACCTCCATCGTGTGACCCTTAGTCCTCCTGTCATGTATGGTTGAGATTGGACAAGTAACGACCGAGTATATCGCAGACAGACAGGCACCGAATTGTGTATTTTAGTATGATGGTTTTTTTTTTTGGTTTTTTTTATCAACTCAAGTTCGTGAAGCCGTCTCCAAAAGCAAAAACATAAAATTCGGCATTTCAAGGCATCATTGTTGACACCTACCTCCGTAGCCAGGACATGTTTGTCAGATTTTTCTGGGAAGAGGAAGAGTGTTTGAAAAACTGAGTCCGGCTGAGGGGTGAATGGCAGAGCTTGAAGCTGGCGTTCGGAACTCTCGCTGCAAAGAAATTTAACGAGAAAGCAATATTAAAATCTCAATCGACCTACTTGTTCATCTTAACAAAAGGATACTTACACATACTGTATATGCATGACATGTAAGAATTGTGGTGAGGAAGAATAAAGTATGGAAGTGAAAGGAGTTAGGAGGTTGGGGGTGATTAGGAGAGAAAAGTAAGGGTACTCGTAGTTGTAATCAAAGCGGAGGAAAGGAAACAGAGGTTGGGAGGAAAGGGCAAGGGTCAGCATTCCACCAGTTTTGCTCTTGTATTGCATATATATATATATATATGCTAAGATGACAGAAAACAAAACTAGGATTATAGATGACAATTTCTGGAATCGAAAGAGGAAAGATTCCACTTCAAAAGGTCAAAATTGCATGGCTGGCACCATAGATGCAAAGCGACAATTGGGCATCTGTGGCCATTGTCCCTGGAAGAATCTTTTTTTTAAATTAACTTCTACTTGTTTAATACATTTCTTTTCAAGAAAAGGGGAGGGGGGGATGTGAAGTTGAGAGCACCTTGTCCTTTCACCACAAATTCACATGTGAGACTTTTTAAAATGTATTCTGTGAAAGTCGTAACTAGTTTTGAAGTTGTCATCTGCAACCAACTATGATGGAAAATACCATTTTGACAAGCACGTGTACTAAAACACTGCATATCAAATTCGCTAACATGTATAAAGAACGAGCTGAGGGTGTAGCGTAAGCTGAATGTGATGAGTACCTGTCTCTTTTTAATACTGCTTTGTCTCCGTCGATGCCAAACTTGCATCCTTGTTCAGAAGCAAGATTTCTCAACCACTGGTTGGGTCTCGCTTCATCCCTGCCTTCAAAGGCCGCCATCTTGTTGTTGTTTTTGAGCTGTGATGCAGCGATTCGGCGACACGGCGGTTCCCGCTGGTACTCGCAGTTGTTCATGCTGTCTGCACCGCGCCAGCTGACAACTTGCACGCGATACAATCGCACGTACACGAGCACCACAGCGCCCAGGCCTAGCAGGAGCACAAGCAGACCTAGGCTGCCCATCAACGCTAACCAAACATGTCCTTGCTGCCTCTCTCGATCCTGCTTGGAGACCAAAGGTTCTGTCATGACCACTTCAACTGGCTGGGAGGTCCGTTCCTCATTTGCGACAGTCAGCTTGCAATGCTTCCCAGCGAATCCCCATGGGCATCTGCACCAGTATCCATCCAGTGCTGGCATGCAGGTTCCAGCATTGGCACAAGGTTGTAAGATGCACAGGTCCAAGGGCTGAGAGCAAGTAGAGCCCGTATAACCAGGTAGACAGGAGCACGAAAAGGTAGATGTGCCATCGTTGCAGGTTCCACCATTGGCGCATGGTCGGCTGGCACAATCATCTGCGTTGAACTCACAGCGGGGTCCCAAGAAACCAGGTGGACAGTGGCACTTCAAGGTAGTCCCTAAGGAAAGGCACTTTCCTCCTGTAACAAAACGGCATTAAACTCATCTCAGGGCTTTTCATAGGTGGTTTCATCGTTCACAAACCTAGTTTGAAAATTGCTGATTACAAAGAAATATTACTTTAAACGGATAATATCTTTCTGGAACTTCACTCGTTACCATTCACAACTGGCTTTGAAAGAACAACACAAGTGGATACATAAACGTGACTGTTGCAGGAAAGATGAGTTTGAGTAGAAATCGAGAGCGTGTGCAACAAGTTTTCTGAACATGTAAAACAGCAATGTACCATTAGCACAGGGATACGTCTTGCAACGATCAACTTTCTTTTCACAGTTGAGCCCCGTGTAGCCAAGAGGGCAGACGCAGGAATAAGTGTGATGTTGACCGCTGTGACATTGCCCACCGTGGAAACAGGGGCCATCTGCACATGTCATAGCACTGTGTTCGCAATGTTGGCCATAGAATCCCGGTGGACACCTGCAGAGGTAGCCGTTCACCTCATCCTGCAAGAGGATGTGGATATCAGTACAAGATAAAAAAAACCTCAGAACATGCTAATTACACAAGATAGACAATGTGTGCACATGGAATCTGATTTACATCAATAGATTTAAGGAGAGGGGACCAATAGTGAACCCCAATGGGAGGTGGTGGGGTCATACAGGGGTAGCAAATCTTAAGCTGGAAACCACGAGTGAGCGATGCGATGATCCTTGCCAGAGATCTGGGGGCCGCTAGGTACCCAGAAGGGTCTAGAGGCAGCGCCCCCTCAGGGATCCAGGGGGCGAAGCCCCAACAAACTAACTTTTTACCTTGCACACCATTGAAATCGTTTCCCTAAGAAATTCAGATTTCCTGTAACAACATTTAAAAATATTTTTCTTTCATTCTCGACCATTTACACTCTCGACCTCCAGATATTAAGCTCATTATTGGATCCCATATTAAGTCAATGTGCTGTTTTCCATCAAGTGTAATTGAAGATCTTTCCAAAACTTTGCACATTGCATCAGTTGGCGATACAAAAACAAGGTACTGTGCTTCTGGGGAAGGCAGTAATTTGGGATACATGGTATATTTTGGACATTTTATTCTCAAAATACCTTGTAAAATTTTCACATCAGCACAGATTTATACTTGACAGTTGAGAGCAGGATTACGTCATACTAGTGAGAGGAGCCATCCCCAGTGACGGGAAAGTTTCAATTACGGTAATCTATCAATCTAAAATAATTAATGGACAAAAATGGTAATTGTGATGCTCTCTTGGTTTCACTTAAAGCCAAAGGTCTGAGCTACTTATACGGCCCAACGCGAAATGGTGATGCAACATCGGGTGCATTTGGCTTTTAAAAAACAAAAACCCAAAAGTGCAGAATATGCTTCTTGCAAAATATTATTTGGCATCTTTACCGGTGTGCACAGCTTTTCAAATGCAGTGGAGGAAGTGGCCACCGTAAACGGGAGACAGACACCAAGGTTCACAATATATAATAGATTATATTATGTGATCATGAAAGTGTACAACTGGAATAGTCTGCCATCCTCACTTGCAAATTTTGAAATCAATGCATCAAGATTTAAGTCTTTAACAAAGTGTTTCAGCAGAACAAAGCTAGGTTTGATAGACTAATTTGACCGATGGTAGAGCACCAGTAATTGCTGATCCTCCTTAACACAGATAGATCGCTCTGCACTCGCAACGCCAATTTTCAAATGTGGGAATGTCATTGAAACTTTTTCTGTCAGATACTGAAGATATTCAAGAACTCCTTGAAGAAAAGTAGTGTCTAAAGACGTCAGTTCTGCCATAAATTCATCCGATATAATTCATTAGAAAATTGCTCAAGAAGAATGGATACTTGTTTCTCAATTTCTTCAGAAGACAGTTTTGATATCTGGTCGGGATGCAAAAATCCCAAAACAAAAATTGTAAAGCACTTGTATACCCCGCCATCTTGTCTATTGCGTTGAAATAAACATTTACTCAGTAGTGTTGAACAGGTGTTTCATTTCATCTTCATCTTGGGTGTCTGGAGTTTCTTCTTCAAACTGAGATATCGAGCTCCTTGAGCTCACCAAGCCAACGGGCGACTCATCTAACCTTAGTGATCTTGAAATCAGCCTCCTCTTCCTCCAAGCCTTTGGACCCAGAGATGCTTGGCTCTTTCCATATACACTTCAAATTTCTAAACATTTCTTATTTCCTTCAAGCTTGAGCTACCTTATTGAAATGATTGAAGACATGAACAGATCATTCCTCTTAGCCAATAGAAAGTGGATGGTGGCATCCATAATGAGCAACGCATCATTCCACCATAGGAGAGCGAGAGAACAAATATTGCCAGTTCATGTTGTTTTGTAGACCGATTGTATCTGAATGAGTTGAATGTTTTTTTTGGGTTGTTTTGGGTCACAGGTGACGAGTTTTAAGTCCTTTTCTCTTCCTCCTCGTTTTATCAGAAACAGATATGTATATCTAGCCCATTAAACATTTAGATAAAGGCCAAGAGTAGTGTGAGAGTCACTGGGCCTGAGCAACGGGACTGCTCAGCGATGAGGTGATTGGTAGCCCGTCGGAGCATGGGCGTCCATGATTCACCATTGTGTCAGAGAGGGGCGGAGCACACCCTTAGGTTGGGGACTTCTACGTGGTTGGAGAGCGATAAGTCCATTCTCACCTCGACTACAGGCACTTGGACCGCTTTGGGACGCAATTTTGGTTCTCTGGGTCTGACACTGCAGAGCTTCCTGCTTGGCCAAACCAGCTGTCCCGTATTTTACAGGATCATCCTGTTTTATACCGAAATGTTCCGCATATTTGTGCAATAATTCATGCAGTAACAATTTGTGGTGGTGGTTTGTAAAATATTTATTCAGGCTTTTGCAGTAACGATCTTATATGTAATGTAATACATCCAATATTTTAATGTAATTGCTAAGTGCAAGAAGACCGTGGGCCCACTTTCCCTCATCGTAAACATTTAAAATCATGAACAAAAACAAAATGCAAAAACATATTGAACTATGATCTGTTTTGCAATGCAATATGTTCATAAAATATAGCGTCAACATTAATTGGGATTTTGATAATTGTTTTTGCCCGATCGGGTAGGTTAGTCCACGTGACAACAGCATCATTCTCTGGGAGGGTTAAAATTGTATTTTAACAACCTGAATTTGAAGCCATTGATGTTCAGGAAAGAAACAGGGGAGGGGAAGAGTACTGGTGAAGGGGGGGCCAAAAGGGGGCCCATGGAGAAAGACACCACTATTTTCAACATTAAATCTACTACCGAGTAGATCCATGAGATAATGGCTGCCAGTGTCATCTGTAAACATGGAAGCCATAAAACGACCTAGTACACAGAATTCACCTATTGATGACTCACCAAACAACTGCCGCCATGTTGGCAAGGACCACTCTCACATTCATTGATCTCGATCTCGCAGTTGGTTCCCGTGAAGCCGGGTGGACATTGGCACGTGTAACTGCCCTGCCCAGTGTTGGAACAGATGGCACCATTCAGACATGGCTGGTGGTTTGTACAATAATTCAGATCTGCAGACAAGGAAAAACAGGAGGTTAAAGGTCATATAGCCAGTATTGATTTGTTTGTTTTTACCAATACCCTATACCATGGTACCAGCACCATGCTACGCACCCAAGTTGCAGAAGAGGCCACCCCAGCCTTCCTTGCAGTTACAATCCCATGGTTGCTCGCATGTCGCATGCAAACAACCTGGGTAGAGACGGCAGCGACCACACAGTGGCCCATCCCACCCCATGCGGCACCTGGAAGAGAAACGTGCCAATCGAGATTTAGAGATCGGGTTAATTTGAAAAAGAGTATAAACTATTATTTTAGCAGTTTCTGAGATAGAACAAACAAAATAGATGATGTTCCTGGAAATGTATATATTCCATCTGAGTTTCTGCCCAAGTTTTCCTTCGGATAGGACTGCAGCCGGCTTTCCTGTCCGAGCTTTAATTTGTGGAAATTGAAGATCCCATGGTAATTTAAAAAAATAAGTAGGCCAAAGTCTGATCGTACCTTGGCCAAATTCTAAATTACTGCTCCAATCTACAGGGGATAATGCATGAGTGGCAAATCCTAAGTTTAAAAGGCTAAGAAGAATATTGCTTGTATACACAACAATGGTCAAACTATATTATCGGTCTACCGATTCCTGCATATTCCATACAACCCCATCCCTTACCTGGACTTCTATATCCTTTCACTTTTCTCCCTTCTTCCCAACACCCCGACCAATTTTTTTTTTAATCATTCTCACTTTGTATGCATACAAGGCAAAGAATACCGAGCATTCGACAATGAATAGCATGACAGAATTGCCCAAAAAGGAGAAATCCTGATTTAAAGTATGAGAATGTGGACACACACAGGTGCACGCTCAAAACAAAGGGTACAAAAAAAAGGAAGTTCGACTGTACACATGCGCATCTCTCATTTTCTACCTACGTGCATTCTCCAGGCTTCTTGCAGTATCCCTGCTCGCACCCAGGCAGGCAAATAGCTGCAAGGAAAGAGAAAAAGGCATTATTAAAAATGTAAATGAAACAATGTTCAGAATATGCTCCTCTGCACGTGGCGCAGTGGTTGTCCTACTCTCTCGCCTTTCCCTGCCAGCTGCACCATTGTTTCCTCGGCGGGCACGGGCACAGACAGCCGCACCTTCCGACAACAATGGCTCTACCCGGCAGCTTGCCAATTGTGCAGAGGAACACACGGTGTGCGGGAGGGATAAGCCGAGTACCGCACAACGCCATTTTAATCACAGAGTCTCTCAGCTGCTGCTGCTCATTATAGACAGAAGAGAAAGCGGCCATGCATCCCACTTCAGGAGGTGGCCAAGTTTTGAACCCTCATGCTTCAGTTGGTTGTTCTTTTTCTGTCTTGGTCTGTATTCTAAGCGTTCCTTTTAAGAAAGGTCTGCATGTCCGAGCCTTTTCAACCGTGCAAGTCGGCAGCTCTGTGATTCCCGGCAAATTCAGTTTGTGCGTCAAATAGACGAGATCTTTTGTGATCTGCATTTCAAATTGTGCAAGTTAAAGGGGAAACAGAACCCCAAATTTCCAAGCATTGTCCATTTATTCGATTTCAATGGAGTGAAAAACTGAGATGAATCTGACCTTCTGTTTTGCAAAATAAAAACAAAGATGAACAATGCTACTTGGTGCGCATGGCATCGGAATCGGGAACAGTGAATACCGCCATTTTCGATCTCCTGAGGAATTGCTCCATTGTTCGTCCTATTCGTCTCTCTGGTCCTTCAAGGTGTTTGCGCATAAACATCATGGCACCCAGCAACTTAATCCACCAACAACTTGACCTACTCACTCAACTAGTGCTTCCTATAGTGACAGTCGCTCATGGAGTACCTTGTACATACTATATACATTATATACAGGAAAAGGACATCAATGGATTTTTAGGTGGTTACAAGGACATTGGGCAATCGACCAAAAGTTATATATATATATATATATATATATGAAATTGCAATCTTAGCCACTTCCATTAAGAGCATCTCTGCATATTAATGGAAAGGCAAAACGGTGGGTTCGGTTAAGTTGAGAGGTTTGACAAAATAAAAAGGGGCAGAAAGAGAGAGAATGGATCATATAGGAATTATCAAGGAAAGAAAAAAAAAATGCTGATTTTCAACTTGCCCGATCATGGGGTAGGGGGTTTGGGGTGCAGGGGGGGAAATTTGGAATGATAAGCATTAGACGGGTGAATGGAAATTGGAAAGGGGAGGAGCGAGGTACATCGTATGGAGATGGTACCCCTCCTCATTCTCATTTAGTCCATTAGCAATGACCCATCCGCTTTACGGGTATGTTAATTCCCCAAAACCTGGTGTATTTCCGCACGACTTGTAATACCCCTTCCCACCAGGAACGGCGCTATGGCGTATATCTATTTATATACTGTACAAGCGTGACTCTCTGTCTATCTCTGTCTCTCGACCACATCATTGAAACTACAAACTCCATACTCAGGATCGATACAACTTTGTGCAGGAAGTAACAACGACCTAGCCTCGAATGCCGTTTTGAGGCCAAAGTGACCTATATAGCAATTTTTGGCAAAAAAATAAACTCGTCACAGGATGACCAGTTAGTCTCAAATTGAAAAGACTGGATTTTTTTTGAGTGCAACACAATTAACGTTTCTAAACTTTAAATTTCAAGGTCCATGAAATAATTTTAATTGAAAGATTAACTTTAACTGCTCCTGTAACTGTAACCTTTGCTTACATTTCACGTCACTGGGGATGGGTACTTTTGCCAGTATTAAAATGAAGAAAATTGGAGTCCTCCCTCCCCCTTGAATTAATAAAACTTTTTACCACCTAAAACCTTCCTGTGGACCCCCAGGTTACAAAACCAGTTTTCAACTCATTCCGTCAGGTGGTTCAGAGGCACTTAGAAGTCAAACAAACTGACACTTCCCGAATTATAGTACGATTTTCTTCTCCACTGTAAGTACATAAATCCTTCCACCTTTAGTGTTCCATAAACCTTGAGTTAAATGGGATTCTGGAGCAATCAGATATATATATATATATATATATATATATATATATATATATATATATATATATATATATATATATGGGTGTGTGTGTGTGTGTGTGTGTGTGTGTGTGTGTGTGTGTGTGTGTGTGTGTGTGTGTGTGTGTGTGTGTGTGTGTGTGTGTGTGTGTGTGTGTGTGTGTGTGTGTGTGTGTGTGTGTGTGTCCAACTTGTTCTCTCCCGGTGGTTAACAAGTGAGGTGCAACTTTTTAAGCATATTTACAACAACATATCTTTCCGTTTGTTTGGGGAGACGGGAGGAGGGGTCGGGGAGGGGGGAAGGGTTTTAGTTATTATTTTAAAGCCTTGACCACAATGGGGAAACATGTAGCCATTCCTCTTTACATGTATTAAATGTTTGTGGTAAGGGTTATGTTGCCCGTTGCTGCATTGATGGAGTGACAATACTGTCCCCAAGTCATTGGGTTTTCATGTCCCTCTATGCTTTGGGGAACCAGGTAAGGCCAGGTGAGTGAGGATGATGAAAGATGGCAAGCGCATGGGCTGGGAACAACTATGGTGTCCTCCTGCGAGGCTTGGAGAGGAAGGGTGGAACCTTTTGGCGGATAGGCCCATGATTTGCCACAAGGTCGCAAAAGGGTGGTGAGCTCTGCCATTCGTCATCAGTGTTGGGATGCCATATTGATCAGCTCATTTTTGATGTGGAACTGACCTGCCCTCAGGGCAAAATTGGGGCCCTGAACCCATACGCCCCTTCGATCTTCTTCTGACACGGACAACATGCATTTGTTTGGGCGAAGGTCCAGTTGCTCCCCGCTCACCTCCCTCGAGTTCTCCCACCCGCAGTCCCCTACAACTGTCCTACAGCTTTCTTAGGACTCACACCCCACCGGTATCTGCGAGCACAAAACATCTCTTAGGCAAGATAAAAAAAATGAGTTGGTGATCGTCCCCGCCCGACCCTACGAAACACACCCGACCCGAAACTTTTTTTATTTTTTATTTTGAAAAAAATCATTCAAAAACGATCTTTTCAGTCAAATTTGGCGCCGTTCTGCACCGCATGCGCAGTGCGTGCTGCGCAGAGCGTCGCAACTCGCAAGTGCCTCAGGCAACTTCACCCATTTTACGTTAGCCATTCATGGCGGCTATTGTGTGAGATTTTTCCCGCTGAAATCTGTATCGATTCGTGATAGAATCGGCTTGAAATGCCTATTGTGCCATCAATAGCCCGTGAGGGCTCTTCCAAGATGGTGAAGGACTGGTTTGCGTGCAATATCGAGTTGGATGTTACAATCTCGGACTTCTATGCAGAGTTCTCAGACGGCAAGTATGATGGGGATAGGGAGCCATTGCCTGACGATACACACGGTACTTTTGTCAAAGTATTCGCCGGCCCCAGTAAAACTGACATGACGAAAGTTTCACCAGCTTGCAAAGTTTCTGATGTGACAAAGACTCTTGGCTCATTTCTCAAATTTGTGTTGGCTGCAGACACGGCCACGGATCACAGGATGGAACCCGATAGTCGACCAACTGTTTTTAGTGTCCTCATGAATGCTGCCCATGATGATGCTTCTTGTACTTGGGTGCCAAGGTGCCAAGGGCATGGTGTTTATCTGTTTTTCCGATGTCATGGTGTATATACATGTACAGGTGTCTTGCCCTTTCACTACCGAGCTCAGCTAGGACATTCAACATCATCCAAAATCACACAAACACTGTGTTTCATAGAGATTTGGGCAATGTCTGTAAATCTGTGAGATGAATGAAGAAATTAAATCATTTTGAGGAGAAAGGAGTCTTTATTTCATATTTTTCCATGTCAACAAAACTCAATGGAAAGTAGGAAAAAAAAATAAAAAAAAAAAATAAAAACCTCCCTCCCTACCCGAACTTTTGAGAAAAAAGGACGATCACCAACTCTTTTTTTTATCTTGCCTTACCTGGTTTATATGTGTGTGCACGTGTTTGTTTCGTGTGGTGCCCTGTGGAGGTAATTTGGTTATTGATTATAATTGTTTGTTAAATTATTACTTTGTACCCGTCTTCCATATTGGCATTTCCATTTGTGTTAGGTTTGGAATTTCCTGGATGAATATATTGGTTTAATTAGAATGAGATGATTACTCACGAGGTTCAGACCAGGGTCGAAGTGCAAAGCGCATTCTTCGCTCAGGAAGGTTTTGCAATTCAATTAAAAGCACAGTCATCCTCACGTGTATTGTATGGTTACGGCGTCGACTGCTGCTGGTGGAGGTGGTGGTGGTTAAAGTGGTCGTGGCATGGGGCTGTACAAGTGATATCACAACATCACCCATATATGATACAAGGGAATTTAAATAATTTTTATCTTACACGAACCTCGATATTATTATTTTTTTAAACAAAAATTTTTTCTTTTAAATAAAAGGTAATTTTCCATATATATATTATACTGCATCCCCACCCAAACACCACAGCACAACTTACAACACAGGCTGGGAATGATTGTATGGGGATTAGGGAGAAGATGGTGGTCCACAGTGGTTCCTGCCAAAGGTTCAAAACCTCAGTGAAGGTCATGAGGGTGTAATGTGCAGCTGTAGAAACTGTTTATGAATAGCTTCGAGATTAAATAACAAGGTTGACGGATGAAAGATGCCAATGAAGTGTCGAAAGACAAAACACTCACAACCCTGCCAAGAGAAAGCCGTAAAAAGGGCAAGGATTTCAAGTGACGAAACATTGGCGTGGCACCTTTTTCATGAATCTGCTCCGAGTTGCACCATGAAGTATACATATACATACACTCAGATTGGCAACCATCAGCTTGTCTCTAATCGACTATGGAATTTGCAGTGGCTCTTGGAGACAGCATCATTGATGACTGCGAATCCTACCTTACACTCAGAGTCTGCCACAGAAATCACAGCTGTCGATTTGACGATTTGACGTCACGGCACATGCAACACGTACTCTCCCGAAGGTTCTTCTATGGTCTCTAATTTGGATCCATATTATATTTCCTTTAATTCCACCACAACATGATGCCGATTTCCATCCTGCCTGATCACAGGCCGCAACTTTGAGTGCCCACATGGTCTTAAGGTGTTTGCTCGTTCCCCACTAAGGAATTCCTTTTGGTACGTGGCCATTTTCAATGTGATAAACGAGACCAAGCCAAAGAAGACAGGTGAGTTTCAAGATCGGGTACATGCACGTCAAGGCTGCAATTCCTGCAAGAACCTCAAAGTCTGCACTTTGTCTTGCCATTTAAATTCTGAGAATGCGGTGCAGGCAGTGAAAACAGTAGATGTTTATACTTTTGCTCCTGTTTGGCACGTGCAGTCCATGTTACACAGTCATAGAACACCGAGAATTAATGGCCGATATATCGCAAGGCCTTGCAAATTCTTCATCCAGTGTGCTGTTTTCTGTGACTAATGGACCCGGGATATGTAAGTTTGTCTACCTCCAACGGCTCTCCAACAATGGAAATCAAAGGCACTGTCACACCCAAGGACATATTCTGTCTTTTTGAGACCGATACATAATTCCAAAGTGCTAAAGGCAAATGAAAAGATTCAAACTTCTGCAGTCTTTCCTCGTGTTAGGCAAGTACTCATCATGTTGATGTCAACAGAAGTGAAGGTAGTCCTGTACATCTTCCAGTCTGAATATTGGTGCTTTTTGTTTACAATGCTCATGGGTGACGGTCAGTGAAAGTTGAAACGCTCAACCCACCAAAACTTTCTAGACCCCGTTTTAAGGCCTCAACAGACTGAGCATCCTCAACGTTCCAGGGAAGACTGTTGCAGTCTTTAACTACCCTGGAACTGAAATGTTTCCTCGCATTGAACCTGCACCTCGGCACAAAAAGTTTAAGGAAGTGGGATCATGGTCAAGGCCATACAGCCGGAGTGAAGATGTGATTTGTTGCAATCCGGACAATCCTGTGCAACACCTTAAGTGTTTGGATAATCTTCACCAGGGGGAAAATTTTAAAACTGAAACAGTAGTGGAAGAAAATACCAAACAGAGGGAAGAATCAGGACACAGAATTTCTTAACACCGTTCCATTTCTCAAAATCGTTAACAGATCCATCAAATTGCATCAATGTTCTCATTCATGGAGGCTGGTATTGGCTTTAACGGTCAAGGTGGCTGGCTGAAGATCTTAGGGTCCTGAGATTGGACCCCTACCGTGGCGACCCGTAAAAACGGTTTTCACAGCCCTATGTGTCTGAATAAGCGAAATTGCTGGTTCTTCATCTTCTTTTTCCTATGTGAGAGGAGCAAATCAAATTGAAGTTTGGAGGACAGCCAATCTTCTCCAAGGGTCTGCAAAGAGATATCAAGCGAAGATCAAAGGCTTTTGTACACGTTCATTTCAAACTTTTTTTATCCGCAGCGGGACGAAGACCTCAGCAGGATTGTTCCAGACATTTCTGTCATGTCTAGATCTTTCTGCCCTCACTCGTCTCGGTATTACCTCCATAGTAGTCTGTCAGCTCATCTCTCCATCCGCTAGTTACTCTTCCTTTATTTTGCTTTCCATCTCAAGCTATGGTGCCATTCTATTATTCATTTTGCCCATCGATCATCTTCTCTCCACATCACATCTCCTGTTCGAATCCCGGTTGATCGCCGAGTCAATGCCAGGGGGGGTTGACTCAGCCTGTCACCTTCCGAGGTCGGCAAATTGAGTACCAGTTCACTGGTAATTCCCTGTGTGTCGCAAGAGGCGACCAACAGGGTTGGCGGCAGAAAGGGCATCCGGCCGTAAAACATTGCCTCAAAAAGGGGGACCATGGTGCCTGAAAAAGGCGAACCCCTGCTCTGCGGGGAAAAATGGCCTCTAAAGGTGGTTCTATACACACCTTCAACTCGACGCTCTCTCCTTTATGGCAGACAGATACTGTACATTTGTTTGCAATTATAATTTGTTGTAAAGAAACCCACAGATAGAGAAATAGCCGAAGTACCAGGTGTTGCCTGGGAAAATTCTATTAAACATGCATTTAAATATTTCCTTCATGACAATCACAAAACATATTACTCGATCACTCCTGGGAAAATCCCAGGCAAGGTATAAGCAACATACTTGAGACCTGGACACGGAGGCATTATAATGAACCTGTGCAAAACAAATTTTTTTTAAATAGCAGGTGCACGGTAAACACTACGGTAATTAAATTTGTGTCGACAACAAATCACTATATACAACCTCAACATACGATCTTCACAAAACACATTAATCAATCGCTGCAGGGAAAAGAAAAAAAAATTCCCGGGAGGTTTTCCAGAAATTATCCTTTTATCTGGGTTCAATTTTTTTTTTTTTTTATCCAAACATAGCCCTCGACCTTCCAGAGGAGGCCATGCAAAGTTTGGTTGCACTGGCTTCTGCAGGATCCGAACGCATAGATGAACAAACAATTAACTAAAAACTTTTTTTATAAACTAGATATAGTAAATCTTTCAAAACTTAATAAATCGACTTGTAATAAAGTAATCCCAACAAATGTTAAATCCTAAATATGCAGTTAAAACTGCCAATGTTCTGATATGAGCAAACTTTTTTCCCCACACTCTCCATAGCCACTCGTTGCAATAAAGATTCCGGATCGAAGGATATTTTTTTATTAAAAAGATGTGATCAAGGAAATTAAAGTTTCCGCTCATTGCACATGTGTGCGCACACAACATGTGGTGGACTCACGTTGATCACAGTAGCGTCCATTCCAGCCTGGCAGGCAGAGCCGCCTGCCAGTGTCGTCGCACGTGTAGTGCCCGAGCAGGTTGTGACGTGGGCGGCAGATGGTCGTGCATCCGTCGCCATAGTAATTCTCAGCACAGAGCACCCGGTAAGAGTACTTGAGCTCGGTGCGGCTGGCAATATGGACGTCCTGAGACCAGTTTTCACCCACGGCAAGGCGCCGTTGGGTAGCCAGGCGAGAGAGCAGGTGCGTGGTTTGTGCTGAGGGCACGGGATGGAAAGATTGTGCACTCTCAGAAAAGCACCAAAAGGTTACCATATTCCCCCAAAACTACACGTGCTTTTCCTCAACAGAATGCAAAGTTGTGGCATAAAAAATAAATAAATAAATAAAATCGGAAAAATAAACTGAAATTTAAGACAAATGACAAACACCTGATTTACAGTAACAAGTCGAGGACAGGACAATTTTGCACACCTGATTTACAGTAGCAAATCGAGGACAGCACAATTTTGCACACCTCATTTACAGTAGCAAATCGAAGACAGGACAATTTTGCACAGGTGAATTACACCAACAAATCGAGGACAGGACAATTTTGCACAGGTGAATTACACTAACAAATCGCGGACAGGACAATTTTGCACAGGTGAATTGACCGGCAAAAGTCAGAAGAGGAAAGAAAAAGCTGAATTGCGATTGTAAGACATTCCCGCGAAATTTTTACAATCGCCGAGAAGCATTTCACGCGTGCGGACGCTGATTGGCTGAGCCTCCAGCATGCCCACGTGGCCGAGCACGGCGGGAAAAGCGAGGGATCATAGCCGTCCTGTTCCCACGGATCGATGATCGTGGCAGGGGGGGGGAAGCGAGTCGGGGCAGGACGTGAGTGCGGAACAGCCGAACGAACGCCGTGGCTCGGGCTTCCTGTTTGTCGCAGGATAGGAAATCGGTCCGCAGGGGAGCGCGGTGGGAAGAGAAAGGGGAGGACTGGAGCGGGTGGGTCGTGCGGGGTGGGAGGGGAGGTAAAGATGGTCAACTATTGGGGTTTTGGAATCCGCTATTGGAAGCGAAGGAACGGAAGAGAGCAACATGCGCCCCGTGCAGGTGAGACCGGACGAGGGTTGAACCTACCTGTGGAAGTCGTCGAGGTATTCGCGTGCCAAGCTTCAATGATGAGAGAAAATGTTCCCTGAAACGATGAGGGTTGAACGGACATATTATGATGGTGACACCATTTTCATGTTCAAACAGCAGTTCATCAACCGCACAAATCACATGTTCAAACATTATTACGTTCGATACCCTCCGTTGTGCAGGTGATCCCAAGAGGACTCTCACCGGCCAGGTGAAATTAAACGGCAGTTGGATGGGATTGGAGAAGTCGTGGGATTTCTGGACGCGGAAGGAGTTGGTTCCCAGCACGGGGGTGGTGACGGCCCCGTACGTGCACGGAGGTTCTGGAGACACGTCCGTCTGGTAGTGCTTGAGACAGACCCGGAAAAAGGTGCGACAGTCGCACGCGTGGGGTTCCTGGGTCGACGACGTTTCGCATCCTCTGTCGGAGGAACACATCTCTTCGGCGATAATAAACTCGTGCAGTCGCAGCTCAAATACTCCAGACGCAGAGACCTTCACGGGAAAAATAAGGGGAGGGAGGTGGAGGAGGGAAATTTGGGTGATGGGTGGGTGAGAGGGGGGGGGGGGGAGTGGGGAATAAAATAGCTTTCAATTAAAATATTTCCGTTCATTTGGAACCTCCCTCAGGACTACGGGTCTACGGGTCATATGGCACCTGTTTGAGCCACGTACCTGGTCGTTGAAGATCACCAATAGGGTCGCGATGGTCGCTATCATGCGGAGCGCAGCTGCGGCCATAGCCGTGCGGAGCAGTGGCGGGAACGCTCGCGGGGGGCACAGGGGGTTTGGGATACGGGGAGAGAGCATCGCGCGGGGTTTTATCGGCCACCAAGCCACGCCCCCTTGCGTCATCTGATTGATGGGACGCGCCGACAAGGTGCAACAATTGTCAGATATTTTGGCGTCTCCCATGTGGTTAAAACGCTCTGGAAAGGGTTAAATCCTACTTTCAGCACCCTACCGATCCTCAATTAAACATTATTATTTAGCTGAACAACATAAAGAAATTAATTATCTTCATGTGATGTGTGTGTGTATGTGTTTATATGTATATACACATATATAACATAAATATATATCCATATGATAAGTGTATGTGTTTATGTATATACATACACATATATATGTACAAGTATATGTGTGAATATATATATATATATATATATATATATATATATATCCATATGATGAGTGTATGTGTATATATGTATATATAATTATATATATATATATATATATATATATATATATATATGTATATATATATATATATATATATATATATATATATATATATGCAGATACTGTCATGGCCAAAAATATTACCACCCTTGCACTTTTTTTTCAAATAATGCACCATTTCTTCCAGAAAATTGTTGACATTAAATAATATTTTGGTATCCACATATGTATTTCTTTGGTTTTCAGTGGAACAAAACAAAAAAAGCTGAAATTTGTTTACTAAATCTTAGCTTATTCCACACAGAAATCCTAAAATGGCCTGTACAATATTATTGGCACCTTTTAGAAATTGTTCGAAATAATTAGATTTCAAGCAGGTGATTCTCCTTTACTTTGGAATTGAACTCACATATGGTGAGTTGCAGGTGCCTGCAATATGAAAATCACTCATTCAATCAGTTTGAATTGAGAAAAAGAGTCATTCTGCTGTTTTCTGTCACTGTGTGTACCACAATGAAGATGGAGAAAAGAAAGAAAACCAGAGAATTGTCTGAGGAGGTTAGACACAAGATTGTAGCCAAGCATGGACAATCTCCAGGCTGCAAGTCCATCTCCAGAGACCTTGATGCTCCTGTGTCCACCTTACGCAATGTTATCAGGAAGTTTAAGGTCCATGGCACTGTAGCCAACCTCCGTGGACGTGGCCGCAAGAAAAAAATTCATCAAAGATTGCAGCGAAGGATTGTTCGAATGGTGGAGAAGGCACCTCGATCAACTGCCACACAGATTCACGCTCACCTTCAGACGCAAGGTACGACAGTTGCAACTCACACCTTCCATCACCAACTCGATGAAAGGGGGTTCTATGGGAGGAGACCCCGGAGGACCCCACTGCTGAGAGAGAGACATAGCAAAGCCCGACTGGAGTTTGCCAAAACACATCTGAACAAGCCAAAATCCTTCTGGGAGAATTTCCTACGGACAGATGAGACCAAATTAGAGCTTTTTTGGTGAAGCACATGATCTCTATGTTTACAGAAAACAAAAGGAAGCCTTCAAAGAAAAGAACACCTTCCCTACAGTTAAACATGGAGGAGGTTCAGTGATGTTTTGGGGTTGCTGTGCTGCCTCTGGCACTGGGTGCCTTGAATGTGTGCATGGCATCATGAAATCAGGAGATTAGCAAGATATTTTGGAGGGAAATGTTCAACCCAGTGTCAGAAAGCCTGGTCTCTGTCGAAGGTCATGGGTCTTGCAGCAGGGCAATGACCCCAAACACACTTCAAAAAGCACCTTGAATGGTTCCAGACAAAACGCTGGACTGTTCTGAAGTGGCCAGCAATGAGTCCAGATCTAAATCCAATTGAACACCTACGGGGAGATCTGAAAACAGCAGTTGGGAGAAGGCACCCTTAAAATCTGGGAGAACTGGAGCAGTTTGCACAAGAAGAGTGGGTCAAACTGACATTAGAGGGGTGTAGGAAGCTCATTCATGGCTATAGGAAGCGCTTGACTGCAGTTATTTTGTCCAAAGGTTGTGCTACCAAATATTAAGTCGAGGGTGTCAAAAAAATTGGGAATGCCATTTCTTTTAATTTTCTGATTTAAAAGGATATATTAAGTTTTGAATCAAAAATAAAGGTTCTGTAATATTAACAGTGAAATAAAGAATTGTGGAGACCAAATACTTTTGTCAATTTCAACTTATCTTTCGATAAAATTGTGAGTTATTTGAAACAAGTGCAAGGGTGCCAATATTTTTGGCCACGACCGTGTGTATATATATACACAGGGAAAAAGATGTGAGGAAAAGGATGTGAGGAGGAGAGTGAAATGGCCAGGTATGGGAGAAAGGGAAGTATGGGAGAGAATGGATGGAGTGATGTGTGGGGCGCTTCATAGGTTGAAAGGAAGGGTGGAAGATAGATTGAGAAAGATGAATGAGATTGTGTTTGAGTATGCATGTGTCACGTTTGGAGTGAAAGAGTGTGTAGAGAGGGGTGGGAAGGAGGCATGTTTGAGCAGGAGGCAGAGGAAGATCCATGAGTTGAGAATGGAGTTGAGGGGGTTTGAATGGAAGATGGAAGAGGGCTGTGGAAGGGGAGAGGAATGGGCTTGAGGTGTTGACGAAGCAGGTGAGGATGAGATTGGTGAAGTTGAAGAGAGTGGAGAGGATGAGGAGGCGAAGAAAGGAGAGGCAGAGGAAGAGAAAGAGGTTCTTTGAGAAGCCTTTTCAGTTTATGAAGGATCTGTTGGAGCCGTCTCGAGGTGGTGTACTGAAGGTACCAAAGGGAGAGTTGGAAGGTCACCTGCGTGTCACGTATGCAGACACAAGGAGGAACGAAGTGGTGGAGGACATCGAAGGATTGGTGAGACCGACAGAGCCTGGTGTTCCATTTGATTTGTCAGAGCCAAAGATGTCTGAGATTGAGGCAGTTTTGAGGAAGGCACGGGCGGCATCGGCTCCAGGACCAAGTGGAGTGCCATACAAGGTGTTTAAGAGTTGTGAAGGCATCAGGCAGTATCTGTGGAAGGCTCTGAAGGTGGTATGGAGGCAAGGAGTGGTGCCCGGTCAATGGACTAGGGCGGAAGGAGTTTATATTCCAAAGCAGGAGGAGGCTGTGACACTGGAGCAGTTTAGACCAATATCATTGCTCGATGTAGATGGGAAGATATTGATGAGTGTCTTTGCGGCACGGCTCTCAGGCTTCATCAGAGGGAATGGTTTTGTGGATGGTTATGTGCAGAAGGCAGGAATACCAGGATCACCCGGATGCATTGAACACTCGGCAATGGTCTGGCAAGTGTTACAGGAGGCAAAGAGGCAAAGGAAGGATGTGGTGGTGCTATGGCTGGATTTGGAGAATGAAAACATATGGGTCAGTGCCGCATGCCTTGATCAGGTATGCCATGGATTTATTTTGGGTGCCACGGAGATTTAGGGATTTTTTGATGGCATATTATGATCAGTTTTGGATGCGGTTTGCGACCCATGTCCTATGCAACAGAGTGGCAGAAGTTGGAAGTGGGGACTCCAATGGGATGTACCATCTCCCCGATTTTGTTTGTGCTGGTTATGGCGTTGTTGATACGTGCGGTGAGTGGACATGGGAAAGAAGTGGAGCTAGCCCCTGGTCAGAGGTTGCCAGCAATGTTTGCATTCATGGATGACCTGACAGTTGTCCAACATTCCGCTGATGCAGCAGTAGAGGTACTGGGGCGACTGGAAAGGTTGATGCGGTGGGCAAGAATGGGATTTAAAGCAAGAAAGTCGAGGAGTGTGATAGTGAGACGAGGAGTGGTGGATAACATGCACAGGTTTGAGCTGGGAGGGGAGGTGGTTCCATCATTGGTAGAGGCCCCTGTGAAGAGTTTGGGAAGATGGTATACAGTGGAGTTGAATGATGTGGGAAGAGTGGAGCAGGTCAGAAACAAGCTTTTGAGAGGTTTGAAGAGGATTGATGGATGTGGTTTGCCAGGTAAGTTGAAGGTATGGTGTTTGAAGTTTGGACTGATGCCACGAGTATTGTGGCCATTGATGATGTATGATATTGCGATTGGGCATGTAGAGAGGATGGAGGTTGTGGTGAGTGGGTTTGTGAGGAGGTGGTTGGGAGTGCCACGCTGTTTGACGAACATTCCCTTTAATGGTCAGGGTGGAAAACTCCAGTTTCCCTTGACATCATTAACCGAGGAGTTTAAGGTGGTGAGGGTGCGGGAGTTCATGATGTTGCGGGATTCAAGTGATGCAGTGGTAAAGAATGCTCTCCCAGAAAAGAAGGGAAGTCGGAAGTGGAACGCAAGAGCAGAGGTGGACGAGATGGAGGAGCGGTTGCAACAGGAGGAGGTCATAGGGATGGTACAGCATGGGAAGCATGGCTTGGGGTGGATGGAGCATGAGCGATGGGGAAAGGCGTGTGTGAAAGAGAGGAGGAAGATGGTTGAGAGGGAGTTGAGAAGAAAGGAAGAGGAGGGGAGAAATGTGAAAGCAGTCGGTCAGGCACAGCAAGGTGCTTGGACTAAGTGGGAAGGTGTGCGGGTGAGGATATTGAAGTGGAAAGAGATTTGGAGGATGGAGCCAATATTGTAAATTTCCTGCTGCGGGCAACGTATGATGTGCTTCCGTCACCAGTAAACTTGAGATTGTGGGGGTTGTTGCAGGAGGAGAGATGTTATTTGTGTGGAGGTGTGGGAACGGTGCAGCATGCACCGAGTGCATGCTCAGTAGCATTGGCAGCAGGAAGATACAGGTGGCGACATGATCAGGTGCTGGCGGTGGTGGTGCAGATGGTGCAACAAGAGGTGCTGAGATCGAGAGAGAGAAGAGTGGAGAAGGAGACTGATGGGGGAGAGGTGTGGTTTGTCAAAGAGGGCCAAGTGGAAAGAGGTGGAAAGAGGAGGAGGAGGTGGAAAGCAAGAGGGCTGTCAGATGCTTGTGATTGGCAGGTGGTGGCAGACCTAAAGCCACCATTGGTATTCCCAGAGGAGATCTGTGTGACAAGGTTGTGGCCTGACATTGTCATTTGGTCAAGTGCAACAAGACAGGTCATCTTAGGGGAGTTGTCGGTACCTTGGGAAGAGAACATGGAGGAGGTGCACGAGAGGAAGAGAGGAAAGTACAGTGAGCTGGAGGCAGAGTGCCGGGAGAAGGGTTGGCGCGTTTCGTGTCAGCCATTTGAGGTTGGGTGTAGAGGGTATATTGGCAATTCCTTTTCTGCATTTCTTGCTAGGCTGGGAGTGTGTGGGACAGAAAGAAGGAGGATGTGTGACAAGGTGGCCCAGGTTGCCTTGAAAGGCTCATTTTGGATATGGAGGAAGTTTATGGAGGCACGTCGAACAATGTAGGTTGGTTGTGTGTGTGTGTTTTTTTTTGTTTGTTTTTTGTTACCATTATTACTTCTTTATTATATTTATACATTACATTATTACATTATTTTATTATTTTATTACATTATTATATTTTGTGTATATGAGTGAGTGGGTGAGGGTGTGTGTTTTTGCATGAATTAATTTTTGCATGAGTGTGTGTTTTTGTGTGTTGAGTGGTGTATGATGTAAGTGTAGGTGGTTGTTTGTTTGGTTGGTGTTCTGTATGTATGTGTGTGTATGTGTGTGTATGGGTGTAAAGTGTGTATGAATGATCTGGTGTGTTTTGTTGGTGAGTGGTGAAGGGTATAAAGGTGGGTGTTTGAGTGTTCCACCATGTTTGTTTGGTGCTGTGGATTCTGGATGTGGAGGTGTTGTTGTTGCTGTTGTTGTTGTTGTTGTTGTTGTTCGCACTGGCTGGGGGTGGGGGTATGTACGCATCCAGATGCAGTTGCTGCATGTGGATGTGTACATGCCCCTGTTGGCCCACCTTAGCTGAACGTATCGAGGTTGAAGGGCCGAAACGGGATGATGCTGAGGACCTCGACTGAGGACCCGGTCAGTGCGGCACACTTGTGACCAGGTGTGTTTTGAACTTATATATATATATATGTATATATATATATATATGCATATATATATATATATATATATATATATATATATATTATATATAATTATAAAATTGAAATCTTGCGTGTTTGTATGTAACATTCGATCGGTCCAGGGGCGTGGCTTACCCCTTTGAGAGAGTAGTAATATCCACCATTTTATTAACTCGCATAGCTTTGAGGCCTGTTTTGTAGGCCCGTGGTGTCTTGCTCTCTCTCTCAGTTTTATTTCAAATCAAATTCGATATATCATTTCATTTTTCACAGTTGCTAACATAGTTTTAGACTCGGTTGAAAAAAAACGGGAAGAAAATCCGATGAAAGTTTCCGTTTATAGAACGAAATGAATTCTGAAAGGCTTGTATCTTCAAGGCCATTGAGTCTGTTTCACGCCTTTATCTTCAATCTAAGTCACCATCTGATTTCATTTTTATCGATGGTTTTAGACTCGGTAAAAGAAATAATTGAGAACATTCACGCACACACGGGAAATTGCAGAGATATATTTTAAAAATCGCGCCACGTTGATATACGAAAATACACCGCCTAAAATAACAGGCATACAGCATATATCTTCGTCATTTCATTCAACATTATTACCCGGAAGTAAAATATGTTTCAGGAAATTACCGAGAGATATTTCTTCGATTTTTTTTATTATTTATATGCGCATACACTTTAAATAGGTTTATTTGAAATCTTTAATTTTCACAATGTAATTTATTTGTCATTTGATGATCGGCAAAACGATAGCACAAACACAATACTATTTGCAGGAAGAATGTCGTATCAACCCTCCGACGGCGCTACGGACGCGGACAACGAATCACACCTCACGTCTATGGACGCGAATAGCAACATCCGCACGAATCAGTCATCAATGATTTTCATTGACACGCCTGGAGGCACAGGGAAGACGTTTCTTATTAACCTGATTCTCTCTAAAGTGAGAGCGAGTGGAGAAGTTGCCCTGCGGTGGCCTCATCTGGCATAGCTGCTACCCTCATGCCTGGTGGAAGAACAGCGCACTCAAGGTTCCAAATCCCTCTGACACCGAGGGAAGATGGCGTATGCAACATCGATAAAAATTCCACTATCGCAGACCTCTTTCGAAGTACAAAACTCATCGTGTGGGATGAGTGTCCTATGATCAGGAGAGAGAGTTTCGAGGCTGTGGATCGCACGTTGCGTGATGTATGTGACAAAGACGAGCCTTTTGGAGGGATCTTGACGATATGCTGTGGTGATTTCCGTCAACGTGATCGGAGATAAGGGCCGAAATCACGTGTCACAGGTAAGTGATTTAGAACGCTGGAGAGGTGAGCCTTATGGCTTGCTGGCCCAAATAATCTCCCTGATGATGTCCAGCATTCGCTTTAGTTCTATTCTCATATCTATTCAAACTGACATTGACCCAACGGGTCATGAGTCGTCTAGGGGTAGCATCATCATCATCATTGGCTGAGGGGTAGCATCATTGGCTGAGGCGTAGCATCATTGGCTGAGGGGTAGCATCATTGGCTGAGGGGTAGCATCATTGGCTGAGGGGTAGCATCATTGGCTGAGGGGTAGCATCATTGGCTGAGGTGTAGCATCATTGGCTGAGGGGTAGCATCATTGGCTGAGGGGCGACATCATTGGCTGAGGGGCGACATCATTGGCTGAGGCATAGCATCATTGGCTGAGGGGTAGCATCATTGGCTGAGGGGTAGCATCATTGGCTGAGGGGTAGCATCATTGGCTGAGGGGTAGCATCATTGGCTGAGGGGTAGCATCATTGGCTGAGGGGTGACATCATTGGCTGAGGGGTGACATCATTGGCTGAGGGGCGGCATCATTGGCTGAGGGGCAACATCATTGGCTGAGGGGCGACATCATTGGCTGAGGGGCGACATCATTGGCTGAGGGGCGACATCATTGGCTGAGGGGCGACATCATTGGCTGAGGGGCGACATCATTGGCTGAGGGGCGACATCATTGGCTGAGGGGTAGCATCATTGGCTGAGGGGCGACATCATTGGCTGACGGGCGACATCATTGGCTGAGGGGCGGCATCATTGGCTGAGGGGCGACATCATTGGCTGAGGGGCGACATCATTGGCTGAGGGGCTACATCATTGGCTGAGGGGCGACATCATTGGCTGAGGGGCGACATCATTGGCTGAGGGGCAGCATCATTGGCTGAGGTGTAGCATCATTGGCTGAGGGGTAGCATCATTGGCTGAGGGGTAGCATCATTGGCTGAGGGGTAGCATCATTGGCTGAGGGGTAGCATCATTGGCTGAGGTGTAGCATCATTGGCTGAGGGGTCACATCATTGGCTGAGGGGTAGCATCATTGGCTGAGGGGTGGCATCATTGGCTGAGGGGTAGCATCATTGGCTGAGGGCCGACATCATTGGCTGAGGGGCGACATCATTGGCTGAGGGGTAGCATCATTGGCTGAGGGGTGACATCATTGGCTGAGGGGTAGCATCATTGGCTGAGGTGTAGCATCATTGGCTGAGGGGCGACATCATTGGCTGAGGGGTAGCATCATTGGCTGAGGGGTAGCATCATTGGCTGAGGGGCGACATCATTGGCTGAGGGGCGATATCATTGGCTGAGGGGTAGCATCATTGGCTGAGGGGCGACATCATTGGCTGAGGGGTAGCATCATTGGCTGAGGTGTAGCATCATTGGCTGAGGGGCGACATCATTGGCTGAGGGGTAGCATCATTGGCTGAGGGGTAGCATCATTGGCTGAGGGGTAGCATCATTGGCTGAGGGGTAGCATCATTGGCTGAGGGGTAGCATCATTGGCTGAGGGGTAGCATCATTGGCTGAGGGGCGACATCATTGGCTGAGGGGCGACATCATTGGCTGAGGGGCGACATCATTGGCTGAGGGGTAGCATCATTGGCTGAGGGGCAACATCATTGGCTGAGGGGTAGCATCATTGGCTGATGTGTAGCATCATTGGCTGAGGGGCGACATCATTGGCTGAGGGGTAGCATCATTGGCTGAAGTGTAGCATCATTGGCTGAGGGGTAGCATCATTGGCTGAGGGGTAGCATCATTGGCTGAGGGGTAGCATCATTGGCTGAGGGGTCACATCATTGGCTGAGGGGCGACATCATTGGCTGAGGGGCGACATCATTGGCTGAGGGGCGACATCATTGGCTGAGGGGCGACATCATTGGCTGAGGGGCGACATCATTGGCTGAGGGGCGACATCATTGGCTGAGGGGCGACATCATTGGCTGAGGGGCGACATCATTGGCTGAGGGGCGACATCATTGGCTGAGGGGCGACATCATTGGCTGAGGGGTAGCATCATTGGCTGAGGGGCGACATCATTGGCTGAGGGGTAGCATCATTGGCTGAGGGGCGACATCATTGGCTGAGGAGCGACATCATTGGCTGAGGGGTAGCATCATTGGCTGAGGGGCGACATCATTGGCTGAGGGGTAGCATCATTGGCTGAGGTGTAGCATCATTGGCTGAGGGGTAGCATCATTGGCTGAGGGGTAGCATCATTGGCTGAGGTGTAGCATCATTGGCTGAGGGGTAGCATCATTGGCTGAGGGGTAGCATCATTGGCTGAGGGGTAGCATCATTGGTTGAGGGGTGGCATCATTGGCTGAGGGGTAGCATCATTGGCTGAGGGGTAGCATCATTGGCTGAGGGGTAGCATCATTGGCTGAGGGGTAGCATCATTGGCTGAGGTGTAGCATCATTGGCTGAGGGGTAGCATCATTGGCTGAGGGGCGACATCATTGGCTTAGGGGCGACATCATTGGCTGAGGGGCGACATCATTGGCTGAGGGGCGACATCATTGGCTGAGGGGCGACATCATTGGCTGAGGGGCGACATCATTGGCTGAGGGGCGACATCATTGGCTGAGGGGCGACATCATTGGCTGAGGGGCGACATCATTGGCTGAGGGGCGACATCATTGGCTGAGGGGCGACATCATTGGCTGAGGGGCGACATCATTGGCTGAGGGGCGGCATCATTGGCTGAGGGGCGACATCATTGGCTGAGGGGCGACATCATTGGCTGAGGGGCGACATCATTGGCTGAGGAGCGGCATCATTGGCTGAGGGGCAACATCATTGGCTGAGGGGCAGCATCATTGGCTGAGGGGCGACATCATTGGCTGAGGGGCGACATCATTGGCTGAGGGGCGACATCATTGGCTGAGGGGCGACATCATTGGCTGAGGGGCGACATCATTGGCTGAGGGGTAGCATCATTGGCTGAGGGGCGACATCATTGGCTGAGGGGCGACATCATTGGCTGAGGGGCGACATCATTGGCTGAGGGGTAGCATCATTGGCTGAGGGGCGACATCATTGGCTGACGGGCGACATCATTGGCTGAGGGGCGACATCATTGGCTGAGGGGCGACATCATTGGCTGAGGGGCGACATCATTGGCTGAGGGGCAGCATCATTGGCTGAGGTGTAGCATCATTGGCTGAGGGGTAGCATCATTGGCTGAGGGGTAGCATCATTGGCTGAGGGGTAGCATCATTGGCTGAGGAGTAGCATCATTGGCTGAGGGGTAGCATCATTGGCTGAGGTGTAGCATCATTGGCTGAGGGGTCACATCATTGGCTGAGGGGTAGCATCATTGGCTGAGGGGTGGCATCATTGGCTGAGGGGTAGCATCATTGGCTGAGGGGCGACATCATTGGCTGAGGGGCGACATCATTGGCTGAGGGGTAGCATCATTGGCTGAGGGGCGACATCATTGGCTGAGGGGTAGCATCATTGGCTGAGGTGTAGCATCATTGGCTGAGGGGCGACATCATTGGCTGAGGGGTAGCATCATTGGCTGAGGGGTAGCATCATTGGCTGAGGGGTAGCATCATTGGCTGAGGGGCGACATCATTGGCTGAGGAGCGACATCATTGGCTGACGGGTAGCATCATTGGCTGAGGGGCGACATCATTGGCTGAGGGGTAGCATCATTGGCTGAGGTGTAGCATCATTGGCTGAGGGGCGACATCATTGGCTGAGGTGTAGCATCATTGGCTGAGGGGCGACATCATTGGCTGAGGGGTAGCATCATTGGCTGAGGGGTAGCATCATTGGTTGAGGGGTAGCATCATTGGCTGAGGGGTAGCATCATTGGCTGAGGGGTAGCATCATTGGCTGAGGGGCGACATCATTGGCTGAGGGGCGACATCATTGGCTGAGGGGTAGCATCATTGGCTGAGGGGCAACATCATTGGCTGAGGGGTAGCATCATTGGCTGAGGTGTAGCATCATTGGCTGAGGGGCGACATCATTGGCTGAGGGGCGACATCATTGGCTGAGGGGCGACATCATTGGCTGAGGGGTAGCATCATTGGCTGAGGTGTAGCATCATTGGCTGAGGGGTAGCATCATTGGCTGAGCGGTAGCATCATTGGCTGAGGGGTAGCATCATTGGCTGAGGGGTCACATCATTGGCTGAGGGGTGACATCATTGGCTGAGGGGCGACATCATTGGCTGAGGGGCGACATCATTGGCTGAGGGGCGACATCATTGGCTGAGGGGCGACATCATTGGCTGAGGGGCGACATCATTGGCTGAGGGGCGACATCATTGGCTGAGGGGCGACATCATTGGCTGAGGGGCGACATCATTGGCTGAGGGGCGACATCATTGGCTGAGGGGTAGCATCATTGGCTGAGGGGCGACATCATTGGCTGAGGGGCGACATCATTGGCTGAGGGGCGACATCATTGGCTGAGGGGTAGCATCATTGGCTGAGGGGCGACATCATTGGCTGACGGGCGACATCATTGGCTGAGGGGCGACATCATTGGCTGAGGGGCGACATCATTGGCTGAGGGGCGACATCATTGGCTGAGGGGCAGCATCATTGGCTGAGGTGTAGCATCATTGGCTGAGGGGTAGCATCATTGGCTGAGGGGTAGCATCATTGGCTGAGGGGTAGCATCATTGGCTGAGGAGTAGCATCATTGGCTGAGGGGTAGCATCATTGGCTGAGGGGCGACATCATTGGCTGAGGGGCGACATCATTGGCTGAGGGGCGACATCATTGGCTGAGGGGTAGCATCATTGGCTGAGGGGCGACATCATTGGCTGAGGGGTAGCATCATTGGCTGAGGGGCGACATCATTGGCTGAGGGGTAGCATCATTGGCTGAGGGGTAGCATCATTGGCTGAGGTGTAGCATCATTGGCTGAGGGGTAGCATCATTGGCTGAGGGGTAGCATCATTGGCTGAGGGGTAGCATCATTGGTTGAGGGGTGGCATCATTGGCTGAGGGGTAGCATCATTGGCTGAGGGGTAGCATCATTGGCTGAGGGGTAGCATCATTGGCTGAGGGGTAGCATCATTGGCTGAGGTGTAGCATCATTGGCTGAGGGGTAGCATCATTGGCTGAGGGGTGACATCATTGGCTTAGGGGCGACATCATTGGCTGAGGGGCGACATCATTGGCTGAGGAGCGACATCATTGGCTGAGGGGCGACATCATTGGCTGAGGGGCGACATCATTGGCTGAGGGGCGACATCATTGGCTGAGGGGCGACATCATTGGCTGAGGGGCGACATCATTGGCTGAGGGGCGATATCATTGGCTGAGGGGCGGCATCATTGGCTGAGGGGCGACATCATTGGCTGAGGGGCGGCATCATTGGCTGAGGGGCGACATCATTGGCTGAGGGGCGACATCATTGGCTGAGGGGCGACATCATTGGCTGAGGGGCGACATCATTGGCTGAGGGGCGGCATCATTGGCTGAGGGGCAACATCATTGGCTGAGGGGTAGCATCATTGGCTGAGGTGTAGCATCATTGGCTGAGGGGCGACATCATTGGCTGAGGGGCGACATCATTGGCTGAGGGGTAGCATCATTGGCTGAGGTGTAGCATCATTGGCTGAGGGGTAGCATCATTGGCTGAGGGGTCGCATCATTGGCTGAGGGGTAGCATCATTGGCTGAGGGGTCACATCATTGGCTGAGGGGTGACATCATTGGCTGAGGGGCGACATCATTGGCTGAGGGGTAGCATCATTGGCTGAGGGGTCACATCATTGGCTGAGGGGCGACATCATTGGCTGAGGGGCGGCATCATTGGCTGAGGGGCAGCATCATTGGCTGAGGGGCGGCATCATTGGCTGAGGAGCGGCATCATTGGCTGAGGGGCAGCATCATTGGCTGAGGGGCGACATCATTGGCTGAGGGGCGACATCATTGGCTGAGGGGCGACATCATTGGCTGAGGGGCGACATCATTGGCTGAGGGGCGACATCATTGGCTGAGGGGTAGCATCATTGGCTGAGGGGCGACATCATTGGCTGAGGGCGACATCATTGGCTGAGGGGCGACATCATTGGCTGAGGGGTAGCATCATTGGCTGAGGGGCGACATCATTGGCTGAGGGGCGACATCATTGGCTGAGGGGTAGCATCATTGGCTGAGGGGCGACATCATTGGCTGAGGGGTAGCATCATTGGCTGAGGTGTAGCATCATTGGCTGAGGGGTAGCATCATTGGCTGAAGGGTAGCATCATTGGCTGAGGGGTAGCATCATTGGCTGAGGGGTAGCATCATTGGCTGAGGGGTAGCATCATTGGCTGAGGGGCGACATCATTGGCTGAGGGGCGACATCATTGGCTGAGGGGTAGCATCATTGGCTGAGGGGCGACATCATTGGCTGAGGGGTAGCATCATTGGCTGAGGTGTAGCATCATTGGCTGAGGGGTAGCATCATTGGCTGAGGGGTAGCATCATTGGCTGAGGGGTGGCATCATTGGCTGAGGGGTAGCATCATTGGCTGAAGGGTAGCATCATTGGCTGAGGGGTAGCATCATTGGCTGAGGGGTAGCATCATTGGCTGAGGTGTGGCATCATTGGCTGAGGGGCGGCATCATTGGCTGAGGGGCGACATCATTGGCTTAGGGGCGACATCATTGGCTGAGGGGCGACATCATTGGCTGAGGAGCGACATCATTGGCTGAGGGGCGACATCATTGGCTGAGGGGCGACATCATTGGCTGAGGGGCGACATCATTGGCTGAGGGGCGGCATCATTGGCTGAGGGGCGGCATCATTGGCTGAGGGGCGACATCATTGGCTGAGGGGCGACATCATTGGCTGAGGGGCGACATCATTGGCTGAGGGGCGACATCATTGGCTGAGGGGCGACATCATTGGCTGAGGAGCGACATCATTGGCTGAGGAGCGACATCATTGGCTGAGGGGTCTTCTCCTCACTGCTCATTACTAAAAACTGCTCTTCTATGTGAGGATTGATAAATAAAAGCAATTAGAACCAGTAAATTTAGTTTTATATGGCATTTTGCCTCTCTATAAGAAAGTATGAGAAAATTATATATCTTCGCCATAGGTTGACCTTTGACCCACCCCCACTGTGTAACCCCTTAATTATATATAATAACATTGACCCAACGGGTCATGGGTCGTCTAGTATATATATATATATATATATATATATGTATATATATGTATATATATATATATATATATATATATATATATATATATATATATATATATTATTACGGATCCCGGTTTCGGCACTCCCCTTACCGAGGGGGGTTTAATCCCCTCGTCTTTTAAGCGGGCCGTCCGAGTCCTGGAAGGTATCGCGCTCCTTTGTGGGGGGGTGAGGTTGACCAGGGTGACTGGTCAAGGGAGTCCCAGATACCTTCGCCAACCTCGCCGCAAAGCAGGGCGCTACTTCTGCTCGAGCCACGGACAAGATGGAAGATTGCCAAGCGGCTTAGCAATCCGCAGCTCGAGCCATTAGCAAAGGACTAAACCCGACTCCGAACGTTGGCCGAATCGCGCCACAGGTACTCAATGAGGAAAAGACTAAAGCGACCAGATGAGAGGAAGCCAAAGAACCAAAAAGGGTAAAGGAAGAACACAGGTTTATTTACTATCTACAAGAGGAAACGAAAGAAGGGCATTTACAAGGAGAAGAAGAAGCAGATACACAGGGCAAGCCTTATATTATACCCCAGGACAAAACAAACAGACTCACACGACAGGGAATGGCAGGAAGGAAAGGCTGGAGGGAGGAGAAGGGTCCAGGCAGATGGTAGGCGTCGAGGTCCGGGGCCGGTGCGCAGCGTCGAGGTTGGCTCCAGTCCATGCTCCGGGCTCGAGGCGAAACCCGGCGGCAGCTGCACGTATTCGTTTCACGCGGGCTGACAACGTGAATGGATGGCATCAGCGGACCCACTCTTCTGCCTCTCGACCCTTCGCACTCAGCCCGCCTCTCTTTGATCTCTTGACGCACTCATCCCTCTCACTCATCTCCTCTGTACCTTCTCACTCGTCTGTACCTTCTCACTCGTCTCTTCAAGCACCTTCTCACTCATCTCTTCAAGCACCTTCTCACTCATCTCTTCAAGCACCTTCTCACTCGTCTCTGTAGCAGTCCCTCGCAGCCGCTTTTATTGTCCGTGTAGGAATCAAGCTGCCGGCTTCGATGACACGCCTACCGGTTGGCTCACCTCGGCGCTGGTTGGCCGGTAATGGCTCGCTGACTCCACCTCTGATGACGAGTTCACGTGCCACACCTTGTTCTTGTGGCCCCGCCCCCTTCTTCCTCGGCTTGAGACCGCGTGTGTAATGGTGGCTTGGTGCCAGCAAAACAGCCCAAGGCAACGGCAGCGAACGCTATCCTACTGTTACTGCGGAGATGATTGGGGAAATTGAAAGGGGCCTATCTTATTTGATTAATGCAATGCAGATTCAACTATTGGGAACAGATCCTTAACTGAAACACATAATAATGAAATAACTACAGAGAGGTACTATGGTTCGCTACGTGTTGTACATGGACTAACTAGGGTGCGATCTTTAACAAAGCCAATTGATGGGGATATTTACAGGGGATCATTTATAAGGGAAACATTTACTAAAATTTACTAGTGAAGGTTCTAAAAACCGTAACTATATATATATATATATATATATCTATATATATATATATATATATATATATATATATTGTTGTGGAACCCAACGTCGGCCTCTGTTCCCCCTTAGAGGGGGGATTAATCCCCTCTTCTATAACTGACCGACGTGGTCCCTGACACTGCCCAGCTACCCCCGGAAAGGTAGGTGGCACAGCCCCGTTCGTACCGCGGACAGATGTTAATTGCCGAGCGGTTTTAGCAACCGCGGCATGAACTATTACCAAGGACTAGACCCGATTCCTGAACGTTGGCCAAATCGTGCCACAGGTATTCAATGGGGAAAAGACAAAGACGACAGATGTGAAGAAGAAGAAGAAGACAAAAGGTAGGAAATACGAATATGATTTATTACTACTATTTACAACCAAAATAAACCAAGGAAGAAGGAAGGATAACAAGTCAAGTGAATCCACTTGGATTCCGCCCAGGTTGGCACATGGAAATTATGATGTAGCATAATTATCATCTCGGGTCAAGATTTGAAATTATGCCATGGTTTTTGTAAAATTGCTACTAGTATTCACATTATGTACTTTCACCAAAACATACATCATCATAGAAACATACATAGAATTTGGGTCCTCTGGGTCATTTGGGTCCTCTGGGTCATTTGGGTCCTCTGGGTCCTCTGGGTCCTCTGGGTCATTTGGGTCCTCTGGGTCATTTGGGTCCTCTGGGTCATTTGGGTCCTCTGGGTCATTTGGGTCCTCTGGGTCATTTGGGTCATTTGGGTCATTTGGGTCATTTGGGTCATTTGGGTCATTTGGGTCCTCTGGGTCATTTGGGTCATTTGGGTCATTTGGGTCCTCTGGGTCATTTGGGTCCTCTGGGTCATTTGGGTCCTCTGGGTCATTTGGGTCATTTGGGTCATTTGGGTCCTCTGGGTCATTTGGGTCCTCTGGGTCATTTGGGTCCTCTGGGTCCTCTGGGTCATTTGGGTCCTCTGGGTCATTTGGGTCCTCTGGGTCATTTGGGTCCTCTGGGTCATTTGGGTCCTCTGGGTCATTTGGGTCCTCTGGGTCATTTGGGTCCTCTGGGTCATTTGGGTCCTCTGGGTCATTTGGGTCCTCTGGGTCATTTGGGTCCTTTGGGTCCTCTGGGTCATTTGGGTCCTCTGGGTCATTTGGGTCCTCTGGGTCATTTGGGTCCTCTGGGTCATTTGGGTCCTCTGGGTCATTTGGGTCCTCTGGGTCATTTGGGTCCTCTGGGTCCTCTGGGTCATTTGGGTCCTCTGGGTCATTTGGGTCCTCTGGGTCATTTGGGTCCTCTGGGTCATTTGGGTCCTCTGGGTCATTTGGGTCCTCTGGGTCATTTGGGTCCTCTGGGTCATTTGGGTCCTCTGGGTCATTTGGGTCCTCTGGGTCATTTGGGTCATTTGGGTCCTCTGGGTCATTTGGGTCCTCTGGGTCATTTGGGTCATTTGGGTCCTCTGGGTCATTTGGGTCCTCTGGGTCATTTGGGTCCTCTGGGTCATTTGGGTCATTTGGGTCCTCTGGGTCATTTGGGTCCTCTGGGTCATTTGGGTCCTCTGGGTCATTTGGGTCCTCTGGGTCATTTGGGTCCTCTGGGTCATTTGGGTCATTTGGGTCCTCTGGGTCATTTGGGTCCTCTGGGTCATTTGGGTCCTCTGGGTCATTTGGGTCCTCTGGGTCATTTGGGTCCTCTGGGTCATTTGGGTCCTATATTCCTATCCTATAACATATACACAAAGAATTAAGTTAAGCACCCCCCCCCCGTGTTTTTACAACCTCGCACATTACAAGTTTGTTGTCGTCAAAACAGTGTAATATACCCATGATATTGCTATATTTTCTGGAGAAGTGATATTATGGTCACATAAAAACATAACAATCATGCCGTTTTCAATATTTTATTCTGAATAATTTAAGGTGAAATTTTTTGGGAATTTTAGGCATATTTTCACCTCAATTTAAGTATGGAGCTATAGGTCCATCACGGACAGTGTGGATGACGTTTATGTTTTCTAACGTACAGTCATTGTTCTGAGAAGACCTCTAGCGATATTTGCGTCAATAACGTGTGTAGGACCCACGTGATCGTGCTGCACGAGCGATGGGCGTCACAGATGAGTGCACTCATCTGCATTTCATCAATGGATAATTGCTAATGTCATACCAATCATTATTTGATCTCACATACCTTAGAATATATGCCAATGTATACATATACACAAAGAATATATATTAGGGGGTGCTTACCTTAATTCGTTGTGTAGGGGTGCTTAACTTAATTCTTTGTGTATATATATCTCCTATAACCTATCCTATAAATATAGATTTGATGACGTCATGTTTACACATCTGAGCGACAGAAATGAGCGACAGAAATGAGCGACAGAAATGGGTGACAGAAACTAGCTTCACTTTTGAGCGCCCGAAATTCCCAGGCAAACGCTATAACGCACCAGGTTTACAACCTGTGCGTTAATAAAATAAAGACAGAAAGAATGGAAGGAGACACAGTGCAAATATTAACTTATTCTAAACAGGCTTAACTTATACCCCAGGACAAGACACACAGAACAAACTCACGTACACAGAAGGATGGAATGGCAGGACTGAAGGACTGGAAGGAGAGAGGAAGGTTCAGCTGGGGGCAGATGGTTCGGGCTTGATCCCGCACGGGACGCCGGGCTGGACCTCGACGGCCACCGATGCCACCGATCCTGGTTCCCGCGGGGTAACGGGTCGAAGCTGCCTGGTGGAGCCAACGCTGCCTGGTGAAGCCAATGCTGCCTGGTGGAGCCAACACTGCCTGGTGGAGTCAAAGCTGCCTGGTGGAGTCAAAGCTGCGTGGTACTGCTTCCGCCGCGTCTCTCTCTCTCCCTGTCTGAGCTCACTCCCAAGGGCTTCCGCGCACGCTTTTATTGCCCCTGGGGCGATCAAGCCGCCGGCCTCCAGGACACGCCCATCGGCGAGCTCACCTCGGCCCTGATTGGCCGTGAGGGCCCACCGATCCCACCCCCAGAGGAGGCGTTGGCAAGGCCACGCCTTGTTCCTGGTGCTGGGCTGACTCCTCCCACCTTCCGCTCCGAGATGACCTCGTGCTCAATGGAGTTTGGGGTGATTCGAGCAAGCCCCAACCAAAGGGCAGCGAACGCTGCCGGCAATTGCGTTTTGGGGGCAATTGAAAGGGGATTCTACCTTATTTGAATTCGGTGCAATGCAGTGTTAACTAGTGGGAACAGAGCCTTAACCTACATAGAATAAGGAGATAACTGTATAGAAGGATATATGATTGGCTACGTGATTGTACATGGAACAACTACGGGAACGACCTTTGACCTTTAAACACAACAAATGGAGGAAGGAGGGTGATATTTACAACAATTTCATTACACTTACAACGATAATAAAAACTAAAACACAATTCTCAAATCCATAACAATATATATACAGTAAGTATATACAGTAAGTATAAGTATATACAATACAGTAATACAGTATATACAGTATGTATACAGTAAGTATACACAGTATATATATATATATATATATATATATATATATATATATATATATATATATATATATATGTATATAAGGTAATCCGAATTCAAGGGGTTAATATGCAAAGGTTATTTCGTTTGACAATTTACATGTGGTTTATCAATTATGAGGAGATCCTCAGCTTTCCATTGATGCCTTTCATGCATCATTGCTGTCACACATGACCGAGTACATGTTCATTGAAAATGACAAGTTCAAATCGCATTTTTACAAGTTTGGCTAATCAGTGCAAGACAGTTTTAAATGGACGCATTACTTGTCGACTGCCAAGTTGATTATGTAAAATTGCGAAGCTGGTCTGGTAATCGTCGGTTGCGTCATCCTTTGTTTAAGATGGGTATTTAAGATGGGCCGACAGTATATGGGTTTAGAGACAGTGTGCGTCATTGAAAAGATGGTTCAACTTACGACTGAACAGCGGACCTTCGTGGTTACAACCTTTCACAAAACTGGAAGTTTGCAGCGAACTCGTGATGCGTTCAGGGAACGTTTCCCAGAACGGGAGCCTCCAGCAGCCAAAACCATCTGGGCGAATGTTAGAAAATACCAAGAGCATGGCACTAGCCTCAACCGCAACAAGGGGAATTCTGGTAGGAGGCGCACTGGGCGATCGGAAATGAACATTGCAGCAGTAAGGCAGCATGTTTTGGAGCATCCTAAGGATACCAGCGCAAGACGAAATGGGACGGGATTGCCTTCTTTTTTTCTTTTTTTTGTATACTGAATCGAGGCTCGTGAAAGAGCTGACATTTACTTCACAAACAAATCAACCAGACAAACAAAATATATAAAAAGAGGGAGCGGAAGACAAGAGAATTGGAAGCACACAAACACTTGAGAGCACACAACATTTAAGAGCAGGGAGATGTGTGGGAGGGAGAGGGCTTGGGGGGAGGAGGTGTGGGAAGGGGGGGGGTGGGAAGGGGGGGGTGGGAGAAGTATAAAACACAAGGACACCAAGGACTTCCAGGACAGAAGTTGGTATTTCAAAAAGTGGAATTGGGGTGAAATTATCGGGGATAGAAAAGATCAAGGTTTTGGATGGGGGAAGATAAGAGATGGTGGTGAACAGCTGTTTTAAAGACCTGGAGGGTGGAGTGGGATTGAAGAGAGTGAGGGAGTTTGTTCCAGAGGCGGGAGAAAAGAGGAGTGAAGGTGAGCAGAGAGTCTTGATTTTGGCAGTTTAACCATAAGAGGGTTGCAGGCAGATCTTGTGCGACCTATAGGAATATTTGCGGGACAGAGCCCAGAGAGAGCTGGGGGGGGGGAGGGGGGCAAGGCCAGAGAGGAGTCGGTAGAAGACGGAAAGACCACCAACCTGCCTGCGGTGAGTGAGTGAGAGGCCCTTGGAGTTTGCTTCATCGCGGGAGATTCCAATGATTCTGAATGCTTTGCTTTCAACAGCATGAAGACGAGCTAGGTGTGAGGCAGGAGCACCAGCCCAGAGGGGAGAGCAGTATTCCATTGAGCTGCGGATGAAAGCCTTGTACATGGTGAGGGGATCAGGTGTGCCAAGGAAGGACTTCGCACGACGGAGGATGCCCAGTCGGCGACTGGCTTTGGAGGCCACATTTGAAATGTGCTTTTCCCAGGAAAGATCATGGCAGATAGTGAGACCCAAAAGTTTGAGTGACAGAACTTCTTGGAGAGGATTATTCAGAAAGTAGATGGGAGGGTTGTCCAGTCAGTCTTTTCGGAGAGACATCGTAAGAGTGTGAGATTTGTCAGGATTGAAAGACATGTTCCACTTGTTTGCCCAGTCTGTGATTTTGTCCAGGTCTGCAGAGAGTGAGGAGGCTGCAGACTGCCGATCTGAGGGATGAAGAATGGAGCGACAGAGAGTAGAGTCATCAGCAAAGAGATAGAGAGGATTTTCAAGGGAGTCGGAGAGATCATTGATGAAGACCAGAAAAAGCACAGGGCCCAGAACACTGCCTTGGGGAACTCCAGCCTGAACAGGAAGAGGAGATGAGAGAAACCCATTCAGGGCCACTCGTTGACTACGACTAGAGAGGAGGTCCGCCAGCCATGCGTGGAGATTTCCATGGATACCAACAGAGGAGAGTTTGGTGAGCAGAGCGGGGTGCCAGACCATATCGAAGGCACGTGATATGTCAAGGGAGACAGCTCTAATTTCCTGTTTGGCATTGAGGACCTCCATCCATTGCTGAGAAAGCAGTAGCAGCATGTCCAGAGTAGAGTGACCAGGTCTGAAACCAAATTGATGATCAGAGATCAAGCCATTGGAGAAGAGGAAAGATTTTTCATATCTGAAGCAATGATGGATTCCATGACTTTACTGATAATTGAGAGAAGGCTGATTGGTCTGTAGTTGCTGGGATCTGTTTTTGCACCTTTTTTGTGCAAAGCGGTGATGTTGGCAGATTTCCAAGCAGATGGCAGATGACCTTGAGCCTTTGGCAACATTCAACCGAATCACAAGACTGGACCTCCACCAACATCCATATCGGATTCACATCCGGCATCAACTTACGTCAGGGGATTTGGCCAGGAGGCTGGTGCTTGCCGGATGGTTGATAGCACGTTGCGAAGCAGATGTCAATTTCCTGCGGTACCTCATTATCAGCGACGAAGCTGCTTTCGCCATGGACGGCAAGGTCAATACCCATAATGTTCTTGAATATGCACCGACAGGACAACCCCCAGAATTTAATTTTGACACCAACATGAATCGACAAAAGTGGACTGTTTGGTTGGGACTTTGTGGAAGTGGTCAGGTGATCGGACCATTTTTCTTTCAAAGGAATGTCAATGGTAACAGGTATCTGCAGATGATCAATGGTGAAGTTTTACTGCAGCTGGAGGAGAACTTTGAGGGACAGGTTCGTGGCGTCTTCAGATATCTCTGGTGGGCCCAAGACGGCACCCCAGCACATCGTCTTATTGCTGTCCAAGATCGACTGAGGGAACTCTTTTGAGACCGAGTCATCGCCCTCAACCATGCAGTGGAATGGCTGCCAAGATCACCTGACCTCACACCATGTGATTATTTCCTTTGGGGACATTTAAAGAACAAGGTGTTCTTAACTCCTCCCCGTGATCTTGACCAATTGCAGGGCCGTATTCGACATGAAGTGGATGCTTTGCGCAATGAGCCGGCTATGATGAGACGAGCAGTTCAGGGCATGCTCCACCGCTGTGAGCTTTGTGTTGAAAGGGGAGGTGGACATGTTGAAGGTGTGGGTGCATAAAGGCCAATCATTCCTGAGAAAAGTTCACATCTGACGTTCATTTTGCACCAATTATCCTGACTTGCATCGATTAGCCAAACTTGTAAAAATGCGATTTGAACTTGTCATTTTCAATGAACATGTACTCGATCATGTGTGACAGAAATGATGCAGGGAAGGTATCAATGGAAAGCTGAGGACCTCCTCTCAATTAGTAAACCACATGTAAATTGTCAAAATAAATAACCTTGGCATATTAACCCCTTGAATTCGGATTACCTTTTTTTTGATACGCACTGTATAGACAACAACAACAACAACAACATGCATTTTAAGGCCATTTTCCCTGCAAGAGCGGGGGTTAGCCTTGCGGTCCCCATGACAATCTTCTCCATTCTGCCCTATTTTCTGCATCTCTCCTTGTTAACCCCCTTGCCCGCATGTCTTCTTCCACCGTCTTTAGCCAAGTCTTTCTCGGTCTTCCCCGTCCTCTACTTCCTTCTACATTCATTTCCATCACTCTTCTCAAACAGTCACTTTCATCCTTCCTCAACACATGACCAAACCATCTCAACCTGTTCCTCTTCACAGCATCAATCACAGGCTCTATTCCCATCATCTTTCGCAATTCATCATTTGTCTTCCTCTCTCTCAGCGACACTCCACACATCCACCGAACCATTCGCATTTCCACCCTTTCCAGCCTTCGTTGCTGCTCTACATTCATGACCCATGTCTCACTCCCATATATCATAATCATAACACTTCTCACACATGCAGCATACACCTTTCCCTTCAGCTTCAACGACACTCCCCTCCTCATCAGCACGCCACTCAGTTCCCGAAACTTCTTCCATGCACATCTCACTCGAGCAACCGTTGCAGAGTCTGATCCACCTTCTCCATTCAGCATGTCTCTGAGATAGCAAAATGTTTTCACACCTTCCAGCTTCACGCCGTCTCCAAGATCCAAACTCAACATTTCGTCCATCTGCAGCTCCCTCTGTGCACACCTTACATTTGAATGTAGCTGCCACACTGGTTAATGACCCTCTCAGACCACTACATTTTTGATGAACCCACTCAGCGCACATTGTACATTGAATGGAGTTCACTCCGACACCCTTCCTGCACACAGCACATGGCCACTTCCCAGTTATTTCCACCTCACCACATGCTTTACCACTTGCCATCACCTTCGTCTTTCCTATATTCACCTTCAGACCTTTTGTCTCCATACATTCCTTCCACTTGTTCATCTTTTCCTTCAGTCCATCCATACTTTCTGCAATCAACACCAGATCATCTGCATACAACAATTCCCACGGTAAACCCTCCTTTACGGTCTGAGCCAGCACCTCCATCACAGCTACAAATAGTAGTGGACTTAGTACCGACCCCTGATGCACTCCCACCTTCACCTCAAACTCACCACTGTTCCCATCCTTCGTTCTTACAGCTGTGCGCGCTCTTTTGTACATTGCCATCACAACTCTGATCAACCATTCCTCCACTTCTAACTTCCTCAATGCCCATGTCAATACTTTGCGTGGAACCCTATCGAATGCATTCTCCAGATGAACAAACCCAAGAAACAACTTCTTCCTCTTCTCCAAGTACTTCTCCTGCAACTGCCTCACAATAAAGAGCGCGTCTGTCGTTCCTCTTCCTGGCATAAATCCAAACTGCATTTCGGCGATCTTCACCTTCTTCCTTATCCTCCTCTCCCACACCCTTTCCAATACCTTCATTCCTTGCTCCAATAACTTTATCGCTCGGTACGAGCCACACTCCAGAGGGTCACCTTTCCCCTTGTATAGAGGGACAAGGGTACTCAGTTCCCAAGCCACTGGAATGCGGCCTTCTTTCACCACCAGATTACAGATCTCTGTCATTCTCTTCACACCCCAACTTCCCTGCTGCCTTCAACATATCTCCCACAACTCCCGTCGGCCCTCCCGCGTTTCTGCTCTTCATTGCTTTTATCGCTTCCTCAACTTCCTTCTCAGTTATCTTCTCTGCCGGTCCTAAAACTGGGTTACTCTCTATGTTGCCATCCCATTCATTCTCTGGATTCAACAGCATTTCCATATATCTTTTCCATCTTCCTTTAATTCCATCTGGGTCCACAACGATTTGTCGCACTTCATCCTTCAAGCAACTCACCCCCATCACATCACACCTCTCTTTCGCTATCTGCTTTGCAATCCTGAATACCGCTCTCTGACCCTCTTCCGAATCCAAGCGTTCTCCGAACATTTTCCTACATGTCTCCTGCGCCTTTGCTACCTCTTTCTTTGCAGCCTTCTTGGCTGCCTTATAACTTTCATGCTCTGCTTTTTCAGCTCCCGTACCCTTCACCTTCTGCCACTCCTTGAACTTCTTCCTCTTCTCGTCAATCCTCTTTCCAACTTCATCATCCCACCACCATGTTTCCAAGTGCCTCCCACTGTCGTCCTTTTGTCCATCCACATACCTCACCAACGGCTCCCAACAGACTATCTTTCATTGACATCCAACCACTTTCAAGCTCAACCACATCATCCTCGACCCGACTCAGCCTCTCTTTTAATGCCTCCCTTACTGTCACCTCTTTCAACCTCCACACCTTCATTCTCGGTTGGTACTTCACCCGCCAAGCTCTCCTCGCACCTTTCACCCTTATGTCGCAGACAACCAAGTGGTGCTGTGAAACAGCCTCCTCCCCTGGGATCACCTTTGTGTCCCGGAGGTGCCCCCTATCTCGCCTATGCACCATCAGGTAGTCAACAGTTGTCGTCGACCCACCTGACGTGTATGTAACAAGCGTATTATCCCCTTTCTGGAACTGAGTATTACAAATCAACAAATCAGCTCCATCAGCAAACTCCAAAATCCTTTCACCTTCTCCATTTCTCACACCATATCCGTAACCCCCATGAACTCCCTCAAAACCGTCCATACTCCTTCCCACATGTCCATTTAGGTCTCCTCATACCACAACAACCTCCTCATCTTTCACGTTTTCCATGAGGTTCTCTATCGCACACCAGAACTTGTCCTTCTCTTCATCGCTCCGACCAACCTGCGGAGCATATCCCGAGATGATGTTCACCAACAGCTTTCCAATCATCATTTTCACCATCATCAACCTATCACTGTATATATATATATATATATATAAAGGGTGAGTCAAAAGTAGCGCCCGATTTCTGCTTATATATATATATATATATATATATATATATATACAGACTTGGCATTCAATATGGAATTTTTTTTTTTCTTGACTTGGGTTTACTTTCTTAACTCAGTATATCAATCTGGTGATTTTCTTTTACACTTTGGTGATTTATTTGTTAAAAGAACCATGTCACTGATTGTCTGTCGCAGCAAGAAGTCAACAACAGGATTATATCACAGGTGGCGTGGCAAAATGTACGGACAGGTGCATTTGATGATTGGCTTCACAGTCGGGTATACAAGGGTTGTTGCGTTCTGTATTAGTGGAAAACAACTGCTGCACATCTCCAAAAGTTAATGCCGCTTCCTCTGGAGATGTTCCGTCAACTCGACAATGCTGTTTGTCATGAAGTGGTGGCTTTACGAAATTACAGCATGAAACAGCGTGCTATTGCTCGGCAGTATGGCATCACTCAAGGTCAGGTGTCAAAGATCCTGAAACGAAATGCTCAGAGGGGTGTCCCTACTCCAATACTGAGGCCAGGATGTCCCTGCAGAACCACAAGGAGGGATGATCGCCAGCTGCACCGGTTAGTCCGCAATGGCCGTACCAAGTCAGCTAATCGGCTTAGGGCTGAGTGGCAGCAACTGACAAATGTGCCTGTATCCAAAAAGGTTAGTCAACCAACGACTGGTTCAAGCAGGCTATCGTGCCAGGCGTCCCCTGAGAAAGCCACGCCTGACCAGACAACACCGCCAGCGCCGATTGCAGTGGGCCAGAGAGCACCTTCAATGGCAGCCAGGACACTGGAATCACGTGATCTTCAATGACGAGTCTAGATTTCTTGTCTATCGTCAAGATGGCCGCGTCCGAGTGCGCAGACAAGTGCATGAAGCCGACAACAAAGGTTGTATAGTGCCAAGAGTCCAAGCTGGAGGTGTTGGGGTGACCGTTTGGGCTGCTTTTCATGCAGGGGGCAAAACTGTCCTGCTTGTTCTGAATGGAAACCTGAACCAGTTCAAGTACAGGGTCATTCTGGAAGAAACATTGCTTCCATTTGCTCGTGCAGCCTTTCGAGGAAACTTTGTCTTCCAAGATGACAATGCATGGCCTCATCGTGCTCGCATGATCCAACACTTTCTTGCTGACCGTGGTGTAGAACAGATGGAGTGGCCTGCCATGTCCCCGGATATGAATCCGATAGAGAACTTGTGGGCAGAATTAACGCATCAAATCGAACACTTGGACCAGCAGCCGACCTCTGTGCGTGAATTGCAGCAGGCTATTGTCACTGCATGGCAAGCGATTCCTGTCCAAACCTTGGCAAATCTCGTGAACAGCATGCCTCAACGTGTACGTGCTCTCCTGAATGCTCGTGGGGGTTACACGAAGTACTGAACTGTAATTTTACTTTTCGTAATCCCAGTCGTAATTTAACTTTTGTTTTTGTTAAAAAACATTTTGGCTAATGTGCAAAATAAAGAGATACTTCTGGAAAACGTACAGAAGTTTAACACAGTACTGTCCATGAATTGAGTTCGATATCAGTTTACATCACTTTCAAGGATCAATTTATTTGTTTCGAAATGTCAAATGTGGTTTTTGTTTCTTTTAAAGGTCACATTAACAAAATCTAGAATAATTTCAACATAATTCCAATGAACTTTTGGTTCTAAGACATCTTGAAAAGTAAGTTCACCCCCACAAAAAAAATATTCCATATTAAATGCCAAGTCTGTGTATATATATATATATATTATATATATATATATATATATATATATATATATATATATATATATATATATATATATATATATATATATATATATATACATATATTTCTGTCAGTTGATTGTTTGTTTGACATTTGTATTACAGTGTACAAGAAGGTATAAATAAATGAATGACATGTTTATCTAACCATTTATTCGGGGGAAAATTATTACAGAAGTGTACCAAGCTGTACACTTTCGGACGACCGGACTTCTTTGCAGTGGCTACCGACCCTGTTGCTTCAAATTTCTCGATAATCAATCCTATGTTTCTTCCCTGGGGTGGGTTAATATCGAATTCCTGTGCCAAACGGCATGCCGCCATCGTTGGTTGTTCATTACATTTGTAGTAATGTTTCACGGCCGCAATGCGTTGATTCATTGAAAGGTAATTCATGGTTCAATTTGGTGCAACTTCAGTAACTTTCCAAACTCTCAGCAATAACTCGCAAACCAAAAACAAAAATTAATAAATTAAGAAAATTAATAATCTGCAAGACAATTATTAACAACATGACATCCCAGAAAGAATCTGACAGCCGAAAGAACAGAAATCGGGCGCGGGCGCTACTTTTGATTCACCCTGTGAAAAAGGTACGTGAAAACGGTCACAGGTCACAGCCACGTGAAAAAGTAAGTACACCCCATGTAAAGTTTTGACTTTTTCAACATATTTCAACATACAGCCATTTTATCTTCATTTCAACAATATTGATAGATAAAGGTGATATAATATAACAAATATCATGAAACATTTACATTTTGTAGTCCATTGTATAATTTAAATAAACATAAATGCAAATTTCGCAGGTGGAAAAAGTAAGTACACCCTTGGCTCTAATAGGTGGTATTGCCCCCTTTGGCAGAAACAACCTCAAGAAGGCGTTTCTTATAACTGTCTACCAGTCTCTGACATCGACTGGGAGAAATTTTTGCCCACTCCTCCACGCAGAATTCTTTCAGCTATGCGATGTTTGAGGGGTTTCTAGCATGCACAGCTCGTTTCAAATCCCCCCACAACATCTCGATGGGATTTAGATTCGGGCTTTGACTTGCCCATTCCAGAACCCTTCATTTCTTTCTTTTCAGCCACTCCTTGGTGGATTTACTGGTATGTTTAGGGTCATTGTCATGTTGCAAGGTCCACCTTCGGTTGAGCTTCAACTTTCCGACAGATGGCCTCACATTATCCTCAAGCACCCTCTGGTACAATGAAGAATTCATAGTGGATTCTATGATGGTGAGCTGCCCAGGCCCTGATGCAGCAAAGCTGCCCCCAAACCATAATATTTCCACCACAATCCTTTACAGTTGGTATCAGGTTCTTGTGGTCAAATGCTGTCTTTGGTTTTCGCCAAACATGTCTTCTGGTACTGTGGCCAAATAGCTCTACCTTTAACTCATCTGCCCAGAGCACATTGTTCCAGAAGTGCTGGTCTTTGCCTAGGTGTTAATTGGCAAACTTTAGTCTTGCCCTGATGTTCTTTCTGGACAGCAAAGGTTTCCTCCTGGCACACCTCCCATGTAGATCAAATTTGTGCAGCCTCTTTCAAATGGTAGACTCGTGCACTTTGACATCAACAGTGGCAAGAGCTACCTAAAGGTCCCGTGATGACATTCTGGGGTTTTTAGAGACTTCTTTCAGGATCTTGCGGTCTGCTCTCGGGCTGAACTTGCTGGGCGGCCTGGCCTGAACAAGTTGGCAGTTGTTTGAAATCTTCTCCACTTGTAGATGATCTTCCGGACAGTCGAATGATCGATTTCAAATTGTTTGGAGATCTTTTTAAATCCTTTCCCAGACTAGTAGGCATCTATAAACTTCTTTCTGAAGGCCTCAGAGAGCTCTTTTGATGTAGGCATGGTGACGCCGCACACTTCAACAACAAAGAGCAAACCAAACTAAATGTCTGAGGTTTAAATAAGACAGGTTCCTCCAAGATCCTCTCTAACGATGTTATAATCATTTGCACCTAAGCTGGTGCACCTGGTTCTAATTTTAGATATTTGAAGTAGTGATAAATGTAGGGGTGTACTTACTTTTTCCACATGCGAAATTTGCATTTATGTTTATTTAAATTATACAATGGACTTCAAAAGGTAAATGTTTCATGATATTTGTTATATTATATCACCTTTATCTATCAATATTAGCCTGGTGTTGGCTTAGCGGTTAGGGTGCCGGCTTGGGATCCTAGGACCTGGGTTCGAATCCCGGTCGATCGCTGAATTAACGCCAGGGGGGTTGACTCAGCCTGTCATCCCTTCGAGGTCGGCAAATTGAGTACCCAGCTTGCTGGGATGAATGATCCTGGTGTGTACCCTGGTTTAGAATAGGTACACCGTATCCCTGCGCATCGTAAGAGGTGACCAAGGGTTGGCGTCAGGAAGGGCATCCAGCCATAAAAAACATTGCCTCAAACAGGGAACCATGATTGTCATGGGGCCCGCAAGGCCAACCCCTGATCTAGCGGGGAAAAATGGCCTTAAAACGATCATTCATTCATTCATTCTTTATCTATCAATATTGTTGAAATGAAGATCAAATAGCTGTATGTTGAAAAAGTCAAAACTTTACATGGGGTGTACTTACTTTTTCACGTGACTGTAGCTGCTGTAGAGCAGGTACAGCGTCGAGATATTAGATTGATTCCAAGGCTAGCTAGACTAAGTTATGAGGAAAGTTTGAAGGAGACAGGACTTTATACATTGGAAAGGAGGCGATTAAGAGGGGATTTCATTGAGATGTTTAAGATAATAAAGGGTGCAGACAATACAGGTGCAGTGGAGGTTTACAGCTTTGTAGATAGTGTTAGGACCAGGAGTCAGAGCTTGAGGGTAAAGAAGATGAAGTTAAGACAGTTTTAAGGCAGGGGTCTTTAATTCGGAGAGTTGTTAATGCATGTAATGGTCTCGCTGGAAAGGTTGTGATAGTGGAGGGGTGGACATTTTGGGCACAGTTAAGTTTGGGATTCTGGCTGGCCATGGAACATCTCCAAATCGTGAAATGTCCAAAGTTTCATCTTCAGATCATGAAATGTTTCAGAAATGTTTCTGATAGTTTCATGAAACATTTTGGCATTTGGAGTATTGTGTTCCAGGAAGGACATTTTCGAACATTGTAAATTCTTTTGAAGTCTCTGAAACTGAATAATGTAACCGGACTTCAACTGGAGTTCAAAATCCTTGTTCATTCGATATTTGTCCACTTCTCCATTTAAGAAAATCTTAAGGAAGTGAACCACCCTCAGAGGCCATTTTTCCCCACGAGGAGAGCAGGGGTTGGTCTTTTTTGGGACCGTGGTCCCCTTTTTGAAGCAATGTTTTATGGCCGGATGCCCTTCCTGCTGCCAACCCTGTTAGTCACCTCCTGCGACACACAGGGAATTACCAGTGAGCTGGTACTCAATTTGCCGACCTCGGAAGGATGACAGGCTGAGTCAACCCCCCTGGCGTTAATTCAGCGATCGACCAGGATTCGAACCCAGGATCCTAGGATCCCAAGCTGGCACCCTAACCACTAATCCAACACCAGGCTAAAATCTTAAGGAAGTGCTTTATAATTATTGCTTAGGACTTTACTTGAATTTATAATGTGTCAGTTATTTCTTAGCTACCTTGTATATACATACATACAAAGATACATCTGGTGAAGGCATGTACCATATTCTTTACAGAGCGTTCGTGCAGTTTTCTGGCACATAATATATATGTATATACACACACCACCAGTCAAAAGTTTTAGAACACCTCAATTTTTACAGTTTTTATTGAAATTTACGCAGTTTAATGTCCAGTGAATAACCTGAAATGGTACAAAGGTAAGCAGTAAACTGCTCGAGGTTTTAAAAAAAGTTTAGGTTAGCAAAAACGGGAAATAATGTAAATTGCAGTTATATTGTAAATAAATTTTAAAAAAGGCCTTCAGGGAACAAGTAATGGGTTAACAACTTACAGCTGTTCTGCAGCAATGTAAGTAAATTAAGCCTTGAAAGTTGATGCAAACAATTCCTACAGGTGTCCCAACCTCTGCTGATTACTTGATTACAAACCCCCTGTCTGTATGAAAACAGTATTGGAACAGGCTGATATTACACCCTCTGAAGCATTATTTGGACAATATTGCACTGCAGGAAGTAGTATATTGGAAACTGGAGGAAACTCTGAGAGGAAGAGGCCTGGCAGACCCAAAGCCACAACAGAATCAGAAGACAAGTTTCTGAGAGTCAACAGCTTGCGTGATAGGCGGCTCATAGGACAACAGCTTCAAGCACAGCTTAACACTGGTCGAGTAAGCAAGTCTCAGTTTCAACGGTGAAGACAAGACTTTGAGCTGCAGATTTGACAGGTCGAGTGGCAGTAAGAAAGCCATTGCTAAGATGGCAAAGTAAGAAAAAGATGCTTGCCTGGGCCATGAAGCACCGCCAGTGGACTACTGAACACTGGAAGAAGGTCTTATGGACCGATGAATCAAAATTTGAAATGTTTGGTTCATCACGCAGGGTTTTTGTACGCCTTCGAGTTGGTGAAAGGATGGTTCCTCAGTGTGTGACACCAACTGTCAAAGATGGAGGAGGAAGCGTGATGGTCTGGGGCTCTTTTGCTGGATCCAGAGTCGGCGACGTGCACAGAGTGACTGGCAACCTGAAGCAAAAGGGCTACCACAGCATTTTGCAGCGCCATGCAATACCCTCTGGTATACATCGAGTTGGTCAGGGGTTCATCCTACAACAAGATAATAACCCTAACACACATCCAGGCTATGTCAAAACTACCTTCGAGGAAAAGAACAAGACGGTAGGCTTCAAATCATGGAATGGCCAGCACAGTCTCCAGACCTAAACCTCATCGAGCTGGTTTGGGATGAACTGGACAGAAGGGTGAAAGCAAAGCAACTACAAGTGAAACACATTTGTGGGAACTTCTGCAACAGTGTTGGGAAGAACTTCCCGAACAATATTTGATTTCAATTGTAGAAAGAATGCCACGAGTGTGTTTGGCGGTTATATCTGCAAAAGCTGGCTACTGTGCTGTGTCAAAAGGTTAAATTAAATTTTGTTAAACAAAATGATTCCATGATTTATTTTTTATCTCCAATTGTTTATTTGTTCTATGTTTAATTTCAGAGTACATTGAGACATTAATCTGCGTAAATTTCAATAAAAACTAGAAAAATTGAGGTATTCTAAAACTTTTGACCGGTTGTATATATATATATATATATACAGACTTGGCATTTAATATGGATTTTATATTTTTCTTGACTTGGGTTTACTTTCTTAACTCAGTATATCAATCTGGTGAGTTTCTTTTACACTTTGGTGATTTATTTGTTAAAAGAACCATGTCACTGATTGTCTGTCGCAGCAAGAAGTCAACAACAGGATTATATCAGAGGTGGCGTGGCAAAATGTACGGACAGGTGCATTTGATGATTGGCTTCACAGTCGGGTATACAAGGGTTGTTGCGTTCTGTATCAGTGGAAAACAACTGCTGCACGTCTCCAAAAGTTATTGCCGCTTCCTCTGGAGATGGTCCGTCAACTCGACAATGCTGTTTGTCATGGAGTGGTGGCTTTACGAAATTACGGCATGAAACAGCGTGCTATTGCTCGGCAGTATGGCATCACTCAAGGTCAGGTGTCAAAGATCCTGAAACGAAATGCTCAGAGGGGTGTCCCTACTCCAATACCGAGGCCAGGACGTCCCCGCAGAACCACAAGGAGGGATGATCGCCAGCTGCACCGGTTAGTCCGCAATGGCCGTACCAAGTCAGCTAATCGGCTTAGGGCTGAGTGGCAGCAACTGACAAATGTGCCTGTATCCAGAAGGCTAGTCAACCAACGACTGGTTCAAGCAGGCTATCGTGACAGGCGTCCCCTGAGAAAGCCACGCCTGACCAGACAACACCGCCAGCGCCGATTGCAGTGGGCCAGAGAGCACCGTCAATGGCAGCCAGGACACTGGAATCACGTGATCTTCAGTGACGAGTCTAGATTTCTGGTCTATCATCAAGATGGCCGCGTCCGAGTGCGCAGACAAGTGCATGAAGCCTACAACAAAGATTGTATAGTGCCAAGAGCAACCTGGAGGTGGTGGGGTGACCGTTTGGGCTGCTTTTCATGCAGGGGGCAAAACTGACCTGGTTGTTCTGAATGGAAACCTGAACCAGTTGAAGTACAGGGCCATTCTGGAAGAAACATTGCTTCCATTTGCTCGTGCAGCCTTTCGAGAAAACTTTGTCTTCCAAGATGACAATGCACAGCCTCATCGTGCTCGCATGATCCAACACTTTCTTGCTGACCGTGATGTAGAGCATATGGAGTGGCCTGCCATGTCCCCAGATATGAATCCGATAGAGAACTTGTGGGCAGAATTAACGCGTCAAATCGACCACTTGGACCAGCAGCCGACCTCTGTGCGTGAATTGCAGCAGGCTATTGTCACTGCATGGCAAGCGATTCCTGTCCAAACCTTGGCAAATCTCGTGAACAGCATGCCTCAACGTGTACGTGCTCTCCTGAATGCACATGGGGGTTACACGAAGTACTGAACTGTAATTTTACTGTCCGTAATCCCAGTCGTAATTTAACTTTTGTTTTTGTTAAAAAAATGGGCTAATGTGCAAAATAAAGAGATACTTCTGGAGAACGTCCAGAAGTTTAACACAGTACTGTCCATGAATTGAGTTCGATATCAGTTGACATCACTTTCAAGGATCAATTTATTTGTTTCGAAATGTCAAATGTGGTTTTTGTTTCTTTTAAAGGTCACACTAACAAAATCTAGAATAATTTCAACATAATTCCAATGAACTTTTGGTTCTAAGACATCTTGAAAAGTAAGTTCACCCCCACAAAAACAATATTCCATATTAAATGTCAAGTCTGTATATATATATATATGTATTTATGTATGTATGTATGTATGCATGTATGTATGTATATATATATATATATATATATATATATATATATATATATATATATATATATATATATATATATATATATATAAATAAATATATATCTATATAAATATATATCTACATATATAAATATATATAAACATATATAAACATATATATATATATATATATATATATATATATATATATATATATATGTATATATGTATATATATATATATATATATATATATATACACACATATATATATATATATATATATATATATATATATATATAAATATATCAATATAATATCTATATAAATAAATAAATATAAATAAACAAATATATATAAATATATATATAAATAAATACATATATATAAATAAATAAATATAAATAAGCAAATATATATAAATATATATATTTATGTATAACGCAGCTGAGAATTGTTACACCTTCACATCATTTCACATAATAGCAAGGACCACCAACTAGTTAGAATCGAGTTTACAAGACTTGCTTTAACCAGGTGGCTGACAATTTAATTCAGCCCCGACACGCACTGGGTGTTTCTCATTGCTGGTGCTGTGTTGGGCCCATCTGGCACTGCAGCTGCTGCTTCTAAAGATCACTTAATCCTAGCTTGATTGGCCTTTGGCGGGAGGAATCCGGGCCATAATCGAAAGATTTAAGATCTGACCTCTGTACAACCTTAGGCAATAATATTTTGCATATATATATATATATATATATATATATATATATACACGACATGACCAAAAGTATGCGGACACCCCTTCTAATTTGTGGATTTGGCTGTTTCAGCCACACCCATTGCTGACACTGACAGGTACATATAATCAAGCACACAGCCATACAATCTCCATAGACAAATATTGGCAGTAGAATGGCCCATACTGAAGAGCTCAGTGACTTTCAAAGTAGCAACGTCATCGGACGCCACCTTTCCAACAAGTCAGTTCGTCAAATTTCTGCCCTGCTAGAGCTGCCCCAGTCAACTGTAAGTGCCGTTATTGTGAAGTGGAAACATCTCGGAGCAACAACTCAGCCACGAAGTGGTAGGCCACACAATCTCACAGAAGGGGACTGCTGAGTGCTGTAGCGTGTAGTGCGTAAAAATAGTCTGTAGCGCGTAAAAGCGCATAGTCTGTGGTGAAGCGCGTTGTCTGGAGCGAAAATCATCTGGAGCAAAGCACGTAGCGCGTAAAGATCAAACTGCCTCTGGAAGCAGCGTCAGCACAACAACTGTTCGTCGGGAGCTTCATGAAATGGGTTTCCATAGCCGAGCAGTCGCACACAAGCCTAAGATCACCATGCGCAATGCCAAGCGTCGGCTGGGGTGGTGTAAAGCTCGCCGCCATTGGACTCTGGAGCAGTGGAAACGCATTCTCCTGAGTGATGAATCATGCTTCATCATCTGGCAGTCCGACGGATGAATCTGGGTTTGGCGGATGCCCGGAGAACGCTGTTTGCCCGAATGCATAGGGCAAACACTGTTTGCAAACACTGCAAACACTCCACCACCAAACCTGTAAAGTTTGGTGGTGGAGGAATAATGGTCTGGAGCTGTGTTTCATGGTTCGGGCTAGGCCCCTTAGTTCCAGTGAAGGTAAATCTTGACGCCACAGCATAAAATGACATTCAAGATGATTATGTGCTTCAAACTTTGTGGCAACAGTTTGGGGGAGGCCCTTTCCTGTTTCAGCATGTCAATGCCCCCCATGCACAAAGCGAAGTCCATAGAGAAATGATTTGTCGAGATCGGTGTGGAGGAACTTGACTGGCCTGCACAGTGTTCTGACCTCAACCCCATCGAACACCTTTGGGATGAATTAGAACGCCGACTGTGAGCCAGGCCTAATCACCTAACATCAGTACCCGACCTCACTAATGCTCTTGTGGCTGAATGGAAGCAAATCCCCGCAGCAATGTTCCAACATCTATGGAAAGCCTTCCCAGAAGAGTGGAGGCTGTTATAGCAGCAAAGGGGAGACCAACTCCATATTAATGCCCATGATTGTGGAATGATATGTTCGATGTTCGTGTGTCCACATACTTTTGGTCATGTAGTATATATACACATATATCTATATATCTATATATTCACACACACATACACACACACACACACATATATATATATATATATATATATATATATATTTATATATATATATACATACATATATATACATACATATATATAGATATATATACACACAACAGGTCAAAAGTTTTAGACAACCTCAATTTTTCCAGTTTTTATTGAAATTTAAGCAATTCAAGTCCAGTGAATAACCTGAAATGGTACAAAGGCAGACAGACCATTATGACCCTTAAAAGTGCAGGTCTTTCCTTTAGAGAAATTGCAAAGAAAGCCAAGGTGTCAGTGAGTACCGTTTCCTACACCATCAAAAGGCACTTGGAAACTGAAGGAAACTCTGACAAGAAGAGGTCTGGCAGACCCAAATCCACAACAGAATCAGAAGACAAGTTTCTGAGAGTCAACAGCTTGCGTGATAGGCAGCTCACAGGACAACAGCTTCAAGCACAGCTTAACACTGGTCGAAGTAAGCAAGTCTCAGTTTCAACTGTGAAGAGAAGACTTTGAGCTGCAGGTTTGACAGGTCAAGTGGCAGTAAGAAAGCCATTGCTAAGATGGCAATATAAGAAAAAGTGGCTTGCCTGGGCCATGAAGCACCACCAGTGGACTACTGAAGACTGAAAGAAGGTCTTATGGACCGATTAATCAAAATTTGGACTCTGTGTCCTTTCCTCCTGACAAGGTGGAAAAGTTTCTGTCAACCCTCGACTCTGATTCTGCAACTGGACCTGACAGCATCAGCCCACGGGTCCTAAAATCTTGTTCTTCCGCTCTTTCACTCCCTCTCTCTGTTCTCTTCACCATCTCTTTTGCTCAAGGTCATCTGCCATCTGCTTGGAAATCAGAACAGATCCTAGCAACTACAGACCAATCAGCCTTCTCCCAATTATCAGCAAAGTCATGGAATCCATCATTGCTTCAGATATGAAATCTTTCCTCTTCTCCAATGGCTTGATCTCTGATCATCAATTTGGTTTCAGACCTGGTCACTCTACTCTGGACATGCTGCTTCTGCTTTCTCAACAATGGATGGAGGTCCTCAATGCCAAACAGGAAATTAGAGCTGTCTCCCTTGACATATCACGTGCTTTCGATACGGTCTGGCACCCCGCTCTGCTCACCAAACTCTCCTCCTTTGGTATCCATGGAAATCTCCACGCATGGCTGGCGGACTTCCTCTCTAGTCCTAGTCAACGTGTGGGCCTGAATGGGTTTCTCTCATCTCCTCTTCCTGTTCAGGCTGGAGTTCCCCAAGGCAGTGTTCTGGGCCCTGTGCTTTTTCTGGTCTTCATCAATGATCTCTCTGACTCTCTTGAAAATCCTCTCTATCTCTTTGCTGATCACTCTACTCTTTGTCGCTCCATTCCTCATCCCTCAGATCGGCAGTCTGCAGCCTCCTCTCTCTCTGCAGACCTGGACAAAATCACAGACTGGGCAAACAAGTGGAACATGTCTTTCAATCCTGACAAATCTCACACTCTTACGATGTCTCTCCGAAAAGACCGACTGGACAACCCTCCCATCCACTTTCTGAATAATCCTCTCCAAGAAGTTCTGTCACTCAAGCTTTTTGGTCTCACTATCTGCCATGATCTTTCCTGGGAAAACCACATTTCAAATCTGGCCTCCATAGCCAGTCGCCGACTGGGCATCCTCCGTCGTGCGTAGTCCTTCCTTGGCACACCTGAGCTCCTCACCACATACAAGGCTTTCATCCGCAGCTCAATGGAATACTGCTCTCCCCTCTGGGCTGGTGTTCCTGCCTCACACCTAGCTCGTCTTCACGCTGTTGAAACCAAAGCGTTCAGAATCATTGGAATCTCCCGCGATTAAGCTAACTCCAAGGGCCTTTCACTCACTCACCGCAGGCAGGTTGGTGGTCTTTCCATCTTCTACAGACTCCTCTCTGGCCTTGCCTCCCTCCCCCCACCCCCCCCAGGTCTCTCTGGGCTCTGTCCTGCAAATATTCCTACAGGTCGCACAAGATCTGCCTGCAACCCTCTTATGGTTAAACTGCCAAAATCAAGACTCTCTGCTCACCTTCACTCCTTCATTCCTCTTTTCTCCCGCCTCTGGAACAAACTCCCTCACTCTCTTCAATCCCACTCCACCCTCCAGGTCTTAAAAACAGCTGTTCACCACCATCTCTTATCTTCCCCCATCCAAAACCTTGATCTTTTCTACCCCCGCTAATTTCACCCCAAATCCACTTTTTTGTAGTACCAACTTCTGTCCGGGAGGTCCTTGGTGTCCTTGTGTTTTATACTTCTCCCGCCCCCCCCCCCCCTTCCCGCGCCCCCTCCCCCCAGGCCTTCTCCCTCCCACACGTCTCCCTGCTCTCAAATGTTATGTTTGTGTGCTTCCCCTTCTCTCCCCATCTTGTCTTCCGCTCCCTCTTTTTGTGTGTTTTGTTTGTCTGGTTGATTTGTTTGTGAAATAAATTTTAGCTCTTTCACGAGCCTCGATTCAGAATACAAAAAAAAAAAAAAAAAAAAAAACCATCAGGAGACAAACCACCCAAATTCATTGCTCGGCTTTGCTAAGCCGAGCTTTGATGTTGTAATGACGCACCGAGAGGCTCAGAGTAGTGGACGGATGATAGTGATAGGGAAATTGATGGCAAATGGTATACGGTGTAGAGGGATGGTAGATCTACCATCCCTCACATCGTATCTTTGGGGGGCAGAGGAGCTTTAGTTTATGGGGATTGGCTGTGCAAACTAGCCCGGGAGGGTTAGGTTATTGTAGGGAACTAGAGATGACCATAGGTAACACAAGATTTAAGTAGCGACATTATACCTGTGGTGGGGACGTAGAGTAGGGTAGATGGTTGATAACGATGAGGGATGTGCAATAGTATAAGGGACGACTGGGGGGAGCACTAAGTTAGAGGGAAACCAGGAAGATTAGATGATGCAGTGTGTTTGTAGTGAGAGTGATGAAATGAGGAATTGGTATGGACGTTCTTTGTGGTGAGCTTGTTGAAATGAGGCATTGCTCGTGAATGCTGTGTGTGTGTGTAGAAAGTGCTTGAGCAGAGTATTGTGAAAGGTGTGATTGTGCATTGAGTGATTGACTTGCATGGTGGCAAGGGAGAATGGTTGGATGGAATAAATGGTCTGGAATAAATGGTCTGGAATGGATGGTGTGGAGTGGGAGTGTGGAATACGTGGAGTGGAGTGTATGGTGCGAAAGAGTGAATGGGGGAAGGATGGACCCCCTTCACGAGTACCCGGGTAGGGTAGTTTAAAGTTAGGTAGAGGGAGTAGGTAAATTTGGTGGATATTGACATCTGTGGTGCGAGAGTAGCAGAGTACTGCTTGGATTGGTGCGTAATTAAAATGGAATGGCTGGGTGTGTGGCCTGTTAGTACATATGGTTAAATGGGCACTCCGCCACTGTTAGTCTGTCGGCCAGGTGAGGCCGCAGGTAGGCTCTGGGAGCCAGGTAGAGTTAGAGTTCAGTTAGTGTTCAATGGGGCCCGAGGATCCGGAGGACGGACCCGGGTAGACCAGTGCCAGAGAGGGCACCGAGGGGGTAAGTGCCAGGGAAGGCCTTCCCCAGGTAGGTCAGGGTGAGGAGCAGGTAAGCTCGGGTGGCGACATACAGTGGCGGAGGTGTGCAGGTGAGCGGACCTGCTGGTGAGCCACACGACCCAGCCCTGAAATTGTGCGAGGGTACAGGGAGTAGAATCAGGGGAGTGCGACCCCAAATTGGTGAGCGCCACAGTATGTTCAAAGGGAATTGGTTTTTAGAACCACATAGTTTGATGATGGCCAATGGTTTGGCAGGGAAAGACCCCGGGTAGTTTAAAGTGTTAATGTCATTTAGGAGATAGCTAGGATGAAAGTCTCTTCGCACCATCCGCATCCACTCACCAGGGTGACAGGACTCCACACCAGGTTTTGCAAATGTTTGGTATGTAAGACGCATCATGACGTGGGGGTGACATTCTGTTTGCGATTCCATCCCTTCCTCCTTCAGAGGGATTGATGACAAATTTGGCTTAGGAGGGATTGATAAGGAATTGGGATTGATAAGGAATTTTGTTTCGGGGGGATAGGGGGAAGACAAGACGATAGCGACGGATTTGTTAAATGTGTAGATTGTGTAAATACGGGGTAGGGGCAAGGGTAGAGTAGGTGACATGGGGGAGACGTACCGTAGGGACGAGCTTTCTCGGCTCGCTCTCCTGCGCACCTCACTTTGCATTATCTTGTGTTGATGTGTACCCTTGCGCCCTTGCACCCCACTAACCCTGCTTTGTCTTCCTTCCCCACTCATGGACCGTGGTCTTTGTGTGCCATGGGGAAAGTGTGCAGGTGTCGCAGTTGTGTGCCCACACCCTCGCTGCTTGCCTGCCTGGACCGGTACAATACCTATGGACCACACGTTCTGTGGCCAAGCCCACCATTTATGGACCACACGTTCTGTGGCCTGGCCCCTCTGCTGGCACGAACCATTGCTGCCAGCATCTTGCTTCACGGACCACGGTCAAGGTGGCACCTATGCCAAGCAGGTGGACCACCTTAGTTGGCCCCTGCTGGCCGTAATTTTAAAAAAATGGACGCGGTTTGTGCCCTTTTTATTGATTAAATAGGCCGCAAGAAAGAACATCAAGACGCCAAGAAACATCGGCCCAGCAGCCATCGGCCCAGCGGAGAAGACGCCAGTTTATTTTTGGAAATGTGTATGCCTGTGCATTTGATGGTGCTTTTTGGTGGTGCTTTTTGTGCTTTTTAGTGCACTTTATTATTTGATTGTGCATTTCTGTGCATGTGCATATGGTGTATCGGTACAGTGCAGTGCATGACCTTTCCTCTTATCAAAAACATCTGCTTTTGCCTTCCCAAAAGACAGGTCCTGGGTTCTAGTTGTAAATAATCCAAATAGTAGTAGTGTCTTTGTAAATAATGCTCCCCACCAGTTAAATGTTTAGTTTGAGAATTAATTCTGCAATTCGGTTAGTCTGTGGGCGTGAGTCTGCCAGATAGAATACAACGCAGCAGGCGGGACATATCTAGTTTTTAAAATGTCGCACTCAGGGTGAGGTTAAGACGAGAGGGTAACTACACCCAAGTGTCACACATAATTGTAAAAGATATCCCTTGTGAATCGGCCCGGGATGGGCCTGGAGAAAGGGAGGGTGCAGTGTTACGGTTTTTAGAACCGGCACTTGTAAATAACAATCCTTGTAAATAATTCCCTGTAAATATGCCCATTTTCTAAAGGTTAAAGGTAGCACCATAATTAGTCCATATACAACACGCAGGGCACCATAGGAACTCTTTCAGTTATTTCATTAGTATGTGTTTCAGGTAAGGCTCTGTTTCCAATAGTTTGACTCTGCGTTGCATTAATTAAATAAGATAGGTCCTTCAATCCCGTGCATTTTGATCTCTCTCTCTCTCCAAGCTACTCCATCATGCGCACCTACAGGCGTGGTTTGTCTCTCTCTCTCCAAGCTACTCCATCATGCGCACCTACAGGCGGGGGTTGTCTCTCTCTTGCTATTACGCGCCTTAGCGCTTGCTTGCTAGCAGCATTCGCTGCATCAAACGCCATTGCGCACGCGGTCAGGCTGGCGAAGAAGGGGGGAGCGTGGGGAGGAGGCGTGCCCCCCCCCCCCCCAGTCGACTCATCATCAAAGGTGGAGTCAGCGAGCCCTCGCCGACCAACCAGGGCTGAGGTAAGCTCGCTAGTGGTCGTAGCCCTATGAAGGCGGCTTGATTTCAACACGCGAGATATAAGCGCGAGCGCAAAGCCCTATTACGGACTGCGCAGGGGAGGGTTGATTGTCACGTTACGGAGAGAACGGCGCCGAGGAGCCATCAATTGCATCGGACTGCGCCGGCGACCTCCGTTGAGCTTCGGCACTTCGTGCATGTTGAGAGAGAGAGAGAAAGCCAAAGCCCCTCCCCAATATATGAACCCCGCGAAGTAATGTCCGCTCGCGTGCAACAATATATGAGCAGCGCTACCTGCCGGGTTTCGCCGCGGAGCTGGAGCGTGGATCGGAACCAGAGCGTGGATGGGGGTGGAGCGTGGATCGGAGCCGGAGCCCACGCCGTCCTTCTGCTTGGACCTTCCTTCCCTGCCACCATTACTCCTTTCGTGTAAGTCTGTTTGTGTTGTCCTGAGCGTGATAATTAAGACTGTATAAGGTTGCTCTGTGTCCTGCTTCTTCTTCTTCTTGTACATTCTTCCCTTTCGTTTCCTCTTCTGTGGTTGTTGTAATAAATTCCTGTGTTCTTCCTTACTTTGGTTTCTTCTGTCCAATCGTCTTAGCCTTTTCACAATTGAATATACGTGGCACGATTTCGGCAATCACTCAGGATCGGGTTAGTCAACCGCTAACGGCTCGGGCTTCGGATTGCTAACCGCTCGGCAAATTCCATCTTGTCCGCGGTCCGAGCAGGAGTTATCTCCCTGCTTCACGGCCAGGGGTAACACTCACGTATTTGGGACTTCATTGACCAATCACCCTGGCTGCTCCCGACCGGAAGGAGCGTTATAACTTCTCGGGTTTGGGGAACGGCCAGCTTAAAGGACAAGGGGATTAACCCCCCCCCCCCCCCTTGGTAACGGGAGTGCCGTACCCCGAATCCGCAACAATATATATATATATGTATATATATATATATATATGTATATATATATATATATATGTATATATATATATATATACATATATTGTTGCGGATACGGAACGACGGCTCTCCCGTTAGCAAGGGGGGTTAACCCCTTGTCCGTTACCTGGCCGTCGCCGCTCCTGGCACTTGTAACGCTATCCCGCGGGATGGAACGGATAAGGGTTATGGGTCCAGGGTTTATCCCGAATACCTTTATCCGTCCCTCCGCAGACTAGGGAGACAAGTACCGCTCGAACCCCGGTTTGGATGGTCTCGTTGCCGAGCGGTTTTTAGCAACCCGAAGTTCGAGTCATTATCCTTCACTAAACCCGATCCTGAACGTTGGCCAAATCGCGCCACGTACACTCAATATTGAAACCACTAAAGCGACCGAACGAGAATGAAGAAGAAGAAGAAGTACGGAGGAATAACAGGATTTATTAATTATTTACACAAGCCAAAGCAAAAAGAGCAGTCAAGGTTATATACAGGGAAATGGAAGGAGCAGGAGACACAGTGAAATCATTAGCTTACCTATACAAGCTTAATTAATAAACCCCAGGACAACGTGAAAGACAGACGAACATTCACACTTACACGGGGAAATGCAGGCAGGAATGAATGGCTTGGAGATGGATGGCTTTGAGAGGCAAGGTTCAGCGGGGTCTGGGCACGGTCGGGCCAGAAGGCACCGCCGTCAAGAAGCCGAGCCGCGGTCGTGCGAACTCCCGCAGTCCCAAACTGCACGGGCGAAGTTCCTTTCTCCGCACTGCTGCGTCGCGCGCTGTTTGCGTTGCCTCGGTCCGTATTTCCTGCAGCGCGGCACGTATCACGGCGGCTTGGACACACCTGCTCATCTCCAGCGCATCTCTCGTGTGGGCGTCTCCTGCGGGTTATATAAGCCCCACCCTTGAACCTTTGCGAACCTCCCCCAAGCGTTCTCTCTCCGCCCTCTCAAGCCAAACCCCTTATACTTGGTTGGTTGTTCGGGGCTGGCTCACTCCTCCCCCTCTATGACGAGGTGGAGACCCGCCTTTCTTCTTCCAACCGACCGCGTGCTCAATGGAGTCCATTTGCGGCGAAAACCATCCAAACCTGACACTTTGCAGATGGGACCTACTCTTATTTAATTCGGTGCAATGAAGTCAAACTATTGGGAAACACAGCCTTAAACTACATAGAATAAGGGACTAACTATTTAAAAGGATATATAGTACCCTGCATGTAGGTTTATGGAATTAACTAAGAGGACGAGCTTCGACCTTTCTTTACATTACGGAGGGTGACATTTCCACACAACAAAACCATAATTCTCACATCCTTTACACTTTCTCAAATTCGTTACAATATATAATATAATATAATATTATATATATATATATATATATATATATATATATATATATATATATATATATATATATATATATATATATATACATATATATGCTTGACTCGGCTGTCGGCTCGCTACGCTCGGCTCACCACGTGTCGTTACAGAGGAACGGGCTTGTTTTAGCTGAGGATAATGAATGTATTATGATTGGTGTAAATGAGGACAGACAGAAAATCAGGTACAAACAATTATTTTGCACAAATTTATTTGTAGTGTTTGTGATATTACATATTTAGAAGCAATTTAGGTTGAAGGTTCAGGTTGAAATTTGTTTTTTTTTTAATTCAAAAAAAACCCTCAGCACATACATAAGGGAGGGGTAGGTGCAGACTGGAAGTTTGGGACGATTACACCTCACCACCACGCAATTAAAACATCTCACCACCACGCAATTAAAACATCTCACCACCACCACGTAATTTAAAACACCTCACCTCCACGTAATTAAAAACACCTCACCGCCAAGTAATTAAAACCCCTCGCCACCGCGTAATTAGAAACACCTCACCGCCACGTAATTAACAACACCTCACCTCCATGTAATTAAAAACACCTCACCTCCACGTAATTAAAAACACCTCACCTCCATGTAATTAAAACACCTCACCACCACGTAATTCAAAACACCTCACCTCCACGTAATTAAAAACACCTCACCGTCACGTAATTCAAAACACTTCACCGCCACATAATTAAAACCACCTCACCCCCATGTAATTAAAACACCTCACCGCCATGTGATTAAAAACACCTCACCGCCACGTAATTAAAAACACCTCACCCCCACGTAATTAAAACACCTCACCCCCACGTAATTAAAACACCTCACCGCCACGTAATTAAAAACACCTCACCGCCACATAATTCAAGACACTTCACCGCCACGTAATTAAAAACACCTCACCCCTACGTAATAAAAAACACCTCACCGCCACGTAATTAAAAACACCTCACCCCCACGTAATAAAAAACACCTCACCGACACGTAATTAAAAACACCTCACCCCCATGTAATTTAAAACACCACCGCCACGTAATTAAAAACCTCACCACCACGTAATTAAAAACACCTCACCACCACGTAATTAAAAACACCTCACCACCACGTAATTAAAAACACCTCACCGCGACGTAATTAAAAACACCTCACCACCATGTAATTAAAAACACCTCACCACCACGTAATTAAAAAGACCTCACCCCTATGTAATTCAAAACACTTCACCACCACGTAATTCAAAACACCTCACCTCCACATAATTAAGAACACCTCACCGACACGTAATTAAAAACACCTCACCTCCACGTATTAAAAACACCTCACCGACACGTAATTAAAAACACCTCATCCCCATGTAACTCAAAACACTTCACCGCCACGTAATTAAAAACACCTCACCGCCACGTAATTAAAAACACCTCACCGCCACGTAATTAAAAATACCTCACCACCACGTAATTCAAAAGACCTCACCACCACTTAACTCAAAACACCGCACCGCCACGTAATTAAAAACACCTCACCACTACGTCATTTAAAAAGCTCACCACCATGTAATTCAAAACACCTCACCACCACTTAATTTAAAACACCTCACCACCACGTGATTCAAAACAGCTCACATCCACGTTATTAAAAACACTTCACAACCACAAAAACCAAAGTTTGAGGGAGTAGTTTAGTGACAACATAGACACTGCCCAGATATGTAGATAATTATATAGATCGATGACTGACTGTACCTGAGTTGCTGTTTTGTCATGGTTTACACCAATCATCATACAAACAATTACTTTGCACAAATGTGTTTGTAATATACGTGATATTACATTTCATAAACAAGTGAAGTTGAAGATTTAAGTTGAATTTTTTTTTTATGCTTCCGCTGACGAAGTCGCCGAAGGCATGATGTTTTCGGGTTGTCCATTCATCCTTCTGTCCGTCCTTTCGTCCGTCCGTCCATACGGGCTAAACCTCGTTTTTCTTTGCAACCATGTGGCTAATTGAGACGAAACTTTCAAATTAGGAGTGATACCCATGCAGAATGTATTTATGAAAATTGTTATGTCATCGGTCACGTGGTATGGCAGCCATCTTGTAGTAAAAGCAAATAATTTAAAAAATAATTTATTGGAAACTGCTGAATGGAAAAATTTCCAACTTGGCACATTGTCAAGTACTCCCAATGGGGAACAAAAGCATGATAATGATGACATCATAGGTGAAGTGGTATACCAGCCAAAAATGTTTTAATCTAATTCCTTATCCTAAAAATCTGAAATTGCATGCACATGATTTGTGACCCATTTGTATTGAACTATTTAATTTATGACATCTTAGGTCACATGATTTGTCAGCCATCTTGGATAGAAAAACGATAGAAAATATTAAATTATATCTCTGAAACCTTTCACCCTATCGATGCGAAATTTTACAAATATCATCTAACAGCATTGTTGCATATAGTTTGAAAATGATGACGTCGTAGGTCACGTGGTTTGGCAGCCATCTTGGGTAGAAAAACGAACCTCATCTGATCAACATGAAACTTCACAAACGTGATCCCCTACCCATAGGTATGCAGAGGGTCCATTATTGAAGCCATATTAGCTTGAAAGCTGATATTTTTTAAAATCCCTTCTCTGAAACTGCTTCACCGATGATTGTGAAACCTGTCATGTCTGGTAAAAATGTGATACTTGAGAACAGCTGAAGGGATTTAAATCAAACTTGTTTATTTTTAGGACAGTGAACGATGGCATCTACCCGTTTTGGGACTATATACGTAGGCATATTGGCGACACAGTCGCATTGCTCTAGTTTTTTTTATAGTTGAAAAACATAAACACAAGTGTATGTATATATATATATATATATTGTTGTGGTTTTGTGTTTTATAATAAAGGTTAATTTCCCCTCCTAGTTTAGTTACACTACAACACGTAGCCTCGTTTAAAGCTCAGTTATTTCATAGTAAATGTAAATGTAGACCTTTCCTGTGTGTAGTTTTGCGTTCAGTAGAATAAGAAGAGTTAGGTCCTTTATGATGCCTCCGTGCTTTTGGTTTTGGCGCGAAATACCACGAGGCCGGCCTGAACAAGTCGATCAAGGGCGGCGAAGGCGGAGGAGGAGTGACCGGTAAGCGCGAGCCGCCAATCAGGGCTCGAGGGGAGTGGCTTACCACTGCGGCAAAAGGCTTACCACCCACCTCACCTCAGTTATGAGAAGGGATGCGCGGTGTTGAATTGAGTTATGAGGCAAGTCCATCAGTCGGTTCGGAGCACTAAGTTATGATAGTTGGTTTGGAGTGCCAAGTTATGAGAAGGGAGGCAGACGAGTTACAAGTTATGAGCTCGGATGAGACGCGCATGAGTTACAAGTTGAGTTCTCCGTTGAGCTGGAGTCAGATCCCCGAGGAGTTGGAGGGCAAGTTGCGCTGAGTTCAGTTACGAGAGTCAAAGCGCGCAGTGGTATTAATCGTGCTGTGAAAGACAGCCGTGCCGGGCCACAGACACGCGTATTTTCCCACCTGCCCGTCTTTGCCAATACACGCGCCGTGAGGATTCTCCCGACTGCCTGCCTGCCTTCGTTGGGGTACGTGCTGCGACCGCCAGAGGGCCACGCCGGGTGAGCTGTTCCTGGACGACCAAAGCCGGCGCGTTCAATGCCTGAACAATTCTTCCTTCATCCCCCTGTGAGTGTGAGTAGGCCCATTGTCTGAGTAATGAGCTACGACTGCTTAAGACTGCCCTGTGTCTCTGCCTCTTCTACCACTGTACATATTGTAAATAATAATAATTAAATCTGTTATTCCTTTGATTCGACCGTTTCGTCCCTTCCATCATTGACTTAGCGTGGTGCGAATTATATCGCTTGGATTGGGTTCCAATAGCAAGGTAACAGCACGGACCACGTGGTATGCCATCCGCTCGGGTGTATTCAATTACGTATGGTTCATGCAAGCTTCTATCCCCGCTTCCGCGGCGGCGTGGGTACTTAGGTACGTGCGACAATTGTCCTGAGACCCTTTTCCACGTCTGCCCGGGAGTGGCGACTCAAGTCTCGCGGTTCGAAGACCCAAGGAGAACATGGGGCTTAATCTCCCCTTGGTAAGGGAACAGGCTTTGCAAAACCGTAACAATATATATATATATATATATATATATATATATATATATATATATATATATATTGTTGCGGTTTTGAGAGTGTAAATATAACATCATTAAAGGTTAAAGGTTTGCCCCCATAGTTAGTCCACAAGCAACACGTAGGCCCCTTAGAATATTAGTTATGTCATAGTATGTGTGAGGATAAGGCCATTTCCACTAGTGATACCTGCGGTGTGTAAAGAAATAATAAGCTTAGGTCCTTTTCATTTTGCGGCCACCCTCCAATCTCCATCATGGGCATAATCGATCCGCGCTCCATTTGGCCTCCCTCAGTTTGTTACGCTTTGGGCTACCCGCGGCAGTTTGTTACGCTTTGGCCACCAGCAGCGTTCGCTGCCCTTGGTTTCACTCGAAACCAGTCAAATGCCACGAGGTAGGCCTGGAAAGAGGGAGGAGCGTGAGGACGAGGTGTGGCCGCATCAAGCAGCATGTCAGAGGGCAGTGACGGTAAGGGCAACAACCAACCAGGGCTCGGTGGGCATGGCTTAAGAGGGCGTGGTAAGGGCGCATCTAGCAATTGCTGGAAGGTTCGCTGAAAAGGCTTTATAAGCATGCGCACAAAGCCCTTGAAAGGACTCGTTGGGAGAGGGCTTTGTGAAAGGACTCGTTGGGAGAGGGCTTTGTGACAGGACTGATGAGCGAGGACTCGCATGTTTGGGCTTGCACATGATAAAGGATTCATTGAAAGAGAACTTGCAGAGGATACGCGCTTTGTATGAGGACGGTGCTAAAAGGACTTCTGCGGGAGAGGTGCTTTGCCATTGAACTGTATTGGAAGCACATATAGCCCGGTTCATTTATTACATACGCGGCTGAGCCGTGAAGTAACCGCCCAGCCAGCTTACCTTTTGCCCCGCATTTAACCCCGCAATTGTCCAATCCATGCCAATGACCCGCGGGGAGCTTCTGCCGCCTTGACTATCTTCTTCGCGGTACGAGTCGGGGACCGGAGCGAACTGCCTGGACGCCATCATCCCTGGACCATCACCCTGACCATCTGCAATCCCCGTGTGAGTGTCTGAGTGTGAAACGGGCCTGTGTCCTGGGATAAGTATAAGACTGTATAAGCTGCACGGTTCTTCTTCTCCTTCCTGTACAAATTGTAAATAAATCTGTTATTCCTTGTTTCGTTCCTAATTCGACCGTATCAGTGATTTCCTCCATTGGGTAAGCGTGGCACGATAAGAATCGCTCGGATCGGGTTTAGTCCTTGTTAACGGCCCGGGTCACGGTTCGCTATCGCTCGGCGTTTCCACCTATAACCGTGATTCGGGCGGGGTTTATTTCCTTGCTTCCTGGGCGGCGTTGGTAATTAGGTAATAGGAATTCGGCCTACCACTCTATTTAACGCCGTCCGGAAGGAATGTCATAGCCCCGGATCCCGTCGGCTAGTAAAAGACAAGGGGACTAATCCCCCCTTGGTAAGGGGAAAGGCCATCGCTGAGATCTGCAACAATTGGTGTCGGGGAGTGGGATTGGACCCGAAGTGCGCCTAATGCACTCAAAATTACGAGCGGCCGAAATTTTATTAACAACCAAATTGTATTCGTGCCATGGATAACCAAGATGGTCGGATGCCGGTGGGGGTAAATGAGAAGATAGAGGAGGAATTGGAATCAACCCAGGACGCCTGGGAAGAATGGGAAGAAGAGGACATTGATGAGGGTGCAGCAGTAGGGGTGGCAGGGGAAGAAAATGGCGGCGCCTCACACATGGCGACGAGGGCCGCGCCCGCTGCGCAAGTGGGGGTGATAGATATACAGGCCTTCATGGCGCAGATACAGGCAGCCATAAAAATGGAGGGGGACAAATCAAGGGCAGAAATGAAGGGTGGGTTAAATAATTTGGAAAACAAAATGGGGGGCCAAATTAAGGAAATGGGGGGCCAATTGAAGGACATGGGTGGCCAAATGAAAGAAATGAAAGAGGGGTTAGTGGGGTTGGAAAACAGGATGGCCACCCAAGAGAATCAAATGAAAGGAATGAAGGATGGATTAATGGGGTTGGAAAAGAAAATGGGGGGCCAATTGAGGGAAATGGGGGATAAATCCGCCCGGGAAATAAAACAGATGGGGGATCAATTGGAGGTGGTAAAAAACGGGCTGGAAAGTAAAATGGACGCCCACAAGAACGAATTGGAACAGATGAGGGTGGCATCTAAGAGGGAAATAGAAGAAATGGGGGAGGACATAAGGCGGGGGTTGAGCGAAGAGGTCGCGGGGGTACGCGACGAGGTAAAGCAGTGCGAGGAGCACGTGGAGGAGGTGAGGAAGAGTACGGCTAGGTTACAAGGGGGTATAGAGGAGTTGACGCGGGAAGTAGAGAAGCTGACGGTGGGACAGAAAGAGTTAGGGGAGCAAGTGGGCAAGCACACGGACGTGATAGGGGGGCTGAATCAGCACAGAGGGAAATTAAGAGGGAACTTATAGTGACAAAGAAAGAGCACCAGATGGTACACGAGGGGCTGACAAAGAGGTTGGATGAGGCGGTAGGGACGTTGGGGGCGAGGGAACGAGAAGTCAGGACCCATATAGAGACGACCAAGGTGGCCTTAGAAGAAGAAATTGTGGGGGCGCACCGGGAAATAGAAGAGGTGAAACAAAAATTAGAGGAGGTAGAAGAAGGGGTGAGCGAAATTAAAAAGAGACGGAGGGAGACTAAAAATGAAATAAAGGAGGAGGTGATGGAACTTGTGCAAGGTCTGTGTTCACATCGTGATGACGTGCTTGCTAACCAAATAAAGAGTTTGCAGGTGGCGGAGGAGGTGCGGAGACGAGGTGCCAAGGTGAGTGGCGATATACGCGGAAATGTATATGGTGTGAGGGGACGTTCGACGAGCTTGGGAGTTGGAATAGACCCGGGCGTTCGTGAGAGGCCAATGGTGAGGTGTGCGACTGGTCTGGAGTGCAGGGAGAGAGAGTGTGTGCAGGGATGTCCGACTATGGGGAGTGCGAGAGGTGTTAGTAAGCCGGGGTGTGCGAGTATAGAATGGGTAGCGGGTTGCGACGAGGCGACCCAAGCATCGACACCGACAGGCGCAGTCTTTAGAGGGACGGGGGACGCACGCGAGCCCCCGGGAAACAGTGTACTATGGGGACCCGAACGGTTCGGCCCCGTGTTAACCCCGCAGGGAGCGACGCACGGGGTCCGGCCTTTGGGCAGCCATAAGGTTCCACTCGCGCCATATGACGGCAAGAGTGATTTGAGGGCGTACCTGGCGCAATTCGACCACGTGTGTAGGGGGAACGGTTGGAATCCGGACGAAGGTGGAGTACACCTTGTGGGGGCACTGCGCGGCGCGGCGGCAGAGGTTCTGACGGCCTTACCACCGGGTGCTATCACCCTGCCAGACCTCCGTGCGGCCTTAATTAATAGATTTGGCATTGAACAGCAGAGCGAGCTTGTTAAAGCTCAGCTCGCGGTGCGAAAAAGGAAGCCACAGGAGAACATCGGGGAGCTTGCACATGACATTCACCGCGCAGTAGGGATCGTGCACGCGGACATGGCAGCGACCTCCCAGGAAAGCCTGGCGCTGGACCATTTCATCCAGGCCTTCCTGGACCCCAAGCTGCGGCAACAGCTCGCCATGTGATGCCCGCGGACCTTGAGCCAGGCGGCCGAAGCTGCAGCCCGTTGGGAAGCAGCGAGGCCCCTGGCCCGGGGAAGGGAGCGCCACGCAGTGGCGGTGCGACAGGTAGGGCCCATGGCTGGTGGCGGCCCCCTGAGGGGGTCCTCCCCCGAAAGGGGCCCTGACCTGGAAAGCATGGTCCGAAGGCTAGTGGACCAGCGCCTGGCGGGATCTGGACCATTGCAGGCGGCTCCGGATGTGGCACCCGGTAGGCCACGGACAAATGCCCCAATTCGGACTTACAGGGGGGGCAATTTGGAATTCCGGAGGCAAGCACCTTACCAGGTGAGGTGCTTTAACTGTAGCCGGCTGGGTCACCATGCGTGGGAGTGTCGAGCCCCGTGCCGGGACGGACCCCGGCAGCCGGGACCATCAACTCCGCCTGGTACGGGTCGAACTAGCCGACCCCAGACACCCCCCCGCCAGGGCCCGGGAAACTAGAAGGTGCCGAGCATACAGGGCCGTGTTCGGTAGTAGGGGATGGTGAAGAGCCCTCATTGACGCGACAGGTCATCTATTGTGGCCAAATTGGTACAGGTAGCTTAACAATTCGGTGCAAAATTGCCGGTGTGGGGGTAGACGCTGTAGTGGACACAGGAGCTAGCGCCACGATCATCAGCCCTGTGATCCTTAATTCGAGTGCAGACGGCTGGGATAAAATCCAGCGTCTGGAAATCCATAGTTTGCAGCTGGCTACCGGGGTAATGGCCCCCATCATAGGGTGTGGTTTTGTAACCCTCAGGTTAGGGTCGGTAAAAAGGGAGATAGAAGTTTGGGTGGCGGAGGTGTGCGACCCATGCCTAATCGGGTTGGATCTGTTGACTGCCAGCAGTTGTAAAATCGATTTGTGCCGGGGGACCTTGCAAATGGGAATAGATGAGCTGCCATTGGGAGGGGTGAGCACGGCCGAGAGGACGGAGCTGGAGGCTTCTGAGGCCGTGACCATTCCCCCCAGGGCCGAGGCAATAGTGCCGGCCCGATGGCTAGCTCGCCCAACATGGCAGGAGTCCTGCGGCCTGGTCGAACCGGTGGCAGCGCAGTCCATCCCGGGTTTAGTCATGGGCCGCACCCTTGTAAAAACGGATGGGCCGGTGGTGGCCGTCCAAGTAATTAATATTAGTACAGAACCACGCACTATAGGACGGGGCACGAAGTTGGCCGGCTGCACCCGAGTTAATGAAATCGTGACAGTGAGGGGCGAGAACGTCCAGCCGAGCCGGCCCCAGAGGGAGTCTTCAAAAGTACTAGGAATTGGCCCGATCCCATTTGTGAGATGGTAAACAGGAGTAGTGTAGAGTTGGAGGATACCCAGAGGGAGGCCTTACACAAATTAATTGAGACCCATTTGGACATCTTCTCCTTGTCCTCCGAGGATATTGGATGTACGGGCCTGGTGAAACATCAGATCCACACCGGTGAGGTGCGGCCTATTCATCAGCCCGCCCGACGGCTCCATTGGAGCAAGAGGGAGGAAGCTGACAAGCAGGTAGAAAAAATGCTCGATGCAGGTATCATCAAGCCCTCGGGAAGTCCTTGGATGTCACCTGTTGTGTTGGTCAAAAAGAAAGATGGGACCACGCATTTCTGCGTGGACTATTGCCAACTGAACAACGTGACACTCAAAGACTCATATCCCCTGCCAAGAATTGACGATACCCTCGATGCCGTTGCGGGCTCAAATTGGTTCTCAACCTTGGACCTCAAGAGTGGGTATTGGTAGGTGGAGATGGATAGGGCAGGGAAGGAGAAAACGGCATTTTCCACAGGTAAGGGGCTGTATCAGTTCACTGTGATACCGTTTGGTTTGTGTAACGCCCCCGCCACCTTTGAACGATTGATGGAGCATGTACTGGGCGGCATGCCATGGCAGTCATGCCTGGTGTACCTGGATGACGTCCTGGTACATGCTACAACATTCCCCCAAGCCATAGCTAATTTGGACCAGGTGTTTGGGTGCCTCAGACAGGCAGGGTTGAAGCTGAGTCCAAGTAAATGCACTTTGTATGCTAGAGAGGTAGCCTATCTAGGTCACGTCATTGGTCGCGAGGGGGTAAAAACAGACCCAGGCAAAATTGCAGCGGTAGAGGAGTGGCCCGCACCACGTACCATCAAGGAGGTGCAGGGATTTTCGGGACTCTGCTCCTACTACCGGCGCTTTGTGGCAAAATTTGCAGAGTTGGCCCGGCCCCTTCACCGGCTTACGGAGAAGGGGACGAGATTTTATTGGACAAGGGAGTACCAAGAGGCCTTCCTAACATTGAAGGGGTGTTTGACATCTGCACCCATTCTCGCATACCCCACTAGTGACGGGACATTTACCCTGGACACGGATACAAGCCAGGAAGGATTGGGCACGGTCTTGTCCCAGACACAGGGGGGCGTGGAGAGAGTGATCGCGTATTATCGTCGGGCCATGAGTATGCCCGAGCGAAATTATTGCATCACTCGTAAAAAGAGTTATTGGCTATGCTGGCTGCCATGAGACATTTCCACCCGTACTTGCACTTGCACTTGTTTTTTGTACTCTGTCAAAGCGTCTTTGGGCTTCTTGAAAAGCGCTACATAAAATAAATGTATCATTATTATTATTATTATTACTTGAACGGGCGGAGATTTCTGGTTCGAACTGACCATTCCTCCTTGCAATGGCTCCTCCGGTTCAAGGAACCTGAGGGCCAAATTGCAAGGTGGTTGGAAAAGTTGCAGCAGTACGATTTTAATGTGACCCATAGGGCCGGGAAGGCCCATGGGAATGCCGATGCACTCTCTCGACGTCCTTGTTTGGGGTGAAACTGTAAATTTTGTGCGAGACACGAGGAGAGGGAGCAATTGGCAGACTCCACCCCTACCCTCGTAGTCCGTGCAACCCGGGTGAGAGGGCCAATTTTGCCACTAACCGCAGATGAGGAATTTGGAACTTTGGCTTGGAGCACGGCCCAGCAGGAGGATCCCGTACTGGGACCGGTGTACGGATGGGTTCGATTTGGGAGAAGACCTAATGGGGAAGAGGTCACCCCCCTCGGGGCGCCAACAAAGGCATATTGGGCTCAGTGGCAAACCCTGGAATTGAAAGATAACATCTTGTACCGCAAATGGGTGGAGATTCCCTCTGAGAGAACTTCCTGGCTGGTGATAGTCCCAGACAAATTTAAGAACATCATATTATAGCAGGTGCATGGTACCCGCTCCGGCGGCCATTTGGGCAGGACAAAGACTACATCTCGGGTCCGCCGGAGGTTCTATTGGGTAAATATGGGGCGCGATATACAGGACTGATGTCGGAGATGCGATGCCTGTACTGCTAAAAAGGGACCAGCACGGAGGATGAGGGCCCCCCTTCAATTACACCAGGTGGAGGCCCCCCTTGAGCGGGTGGCTATGGATATTCTAGGACCACTACCCCGCACCCGCCAAGGTAATAAATACATCCTCGTTGTAATGGACTATTTCACCAAGTGGCCGGAGGCCTGTGCCCTCCCCAACCAAGAAGCCGGGGTGGTAGCACAGGCCTTCGTGGAAGGATATGTATGTCGGCATGGGATTCCGGAGGAGCTGCACACCGACCAGGGTCGAAATTTTGAAAGCCAATTATTAAAAGATGTGTGCAAGCTCCTGTCATTTAGGAAAACAAGAACAACACCCTTAAGACCTCAATCTGACGGGATGGTGGAAAGATTCAACCGAACCCTGGTTCAACAATTGGCATTGTTCACCACCACCCGTCAGGACGACTGGGACGAACATCTCCCGTATTTGTTAATGGCCTACCGAACCAGCCAGCACGGAGCCACCGCATGTAGCCCAGCGTTTCTGATGTATGGGCGGGAGTTGCGGGCTCCCGCCGACCTGCTATGCGATCCCGTGCCAGAGTCCACTGATAGACCGCCGGGGGAGGGCTATGCACGTCACTTGGAGGAAGGCATGGAGAGAGTCCATGCTTTCGCATGCCAAGATGAAGATGAAGATGAAGATGCAAGAGCGCAGGTACGACCACGGGAGCCAGGGGAGTCAGTACGCTCCGGGGATGAAGATTTGGTTCTTCAATCCCCAGAGGCGGAAGGGTAGGTGTCCTAAACTCACCTCTCCCTGGCAGGGCCCGGGGGTCGTCCTGTCGCAAATCTGTGACGTGGTCATTAAGATCAAAATGGGGCCACGAGCCCTCCCTCGGATCGTCCATGCCGACCGGTTAAGACCCTACACCGGCGAGCAGGCGCCTTCATGAATCGCCTCAGCCTTAGAGGCCGAGGCAAGACCCAGTACCTCCAATGACGGGGGCTCATAGTGCGAGAGGACTGGGGGGTAATAGAGGAAATAGTGTCCGATGTAGAGGGATGGTAGCTCTACCATCCCTCACATTATTTGGGCACATGAGCTATAGGTTTTGGGGATGGCAGTGTAAACTAGCCGAGGCCGGGCTAGGATATTGTTAGGGATATAGAAATGACAATAGGATACCAAGATTTAAGTTGTGACAGTGATACAGGTAGTGGGGACGTAGAGAGATTAGATGGATGTTAATGACGAGGGAAGTGCTTAGTATAAGGGAAGACTGGGAAAGCACCAGTATTAGAGGGAAGGAGATAGTTAGAGGATGCTGTGTGTGTGTAATTGTGGGTGCCTCTTGGGCTTGGTGAAATGAGGCATTGGTCGAGAATGGTTGTGTGTGTGAGAATCTGGTTATTGTTGAGCTTGGTGAAATGAGGCAATGGTTGGGGATGACCTGAGAAAGTGTATGAATGGTGTTTTGAGGATGTGTGTAATGTTTTTTTTTTATTTCACAAACAAATCAACCAGACAAACAAAACATACAAAAAGAGGGAGCGGAAGACAAGATGGGGAGAGGAGGGGAAGCACACAAACACAACACCTGAGAGCAGGGAGAAGCGCGGGAGGGAGAGGACCTGGGGGGAGGAGGCGTGGGAAGGGGGGGGGCGGGGGAGAGGTGTAAAACACAAGGAGACCAAGGACTTCCAGGACAGAAGTTGGCATTTCAAAAAAGTGTAGGATTTGGGGTGAAATTAGCGGGGGTAGAAAAGATCAAGGTTTTGGATGGGGGAAGATAAGAGATGGTGGTGAACAGCTGTTTTTAAGGCCTGGAGGGTGGAGTGGGATTGAAGAGAGTGAGGGAGTTTGTTCCAGAGACGGGAGAAAAGAGGAATGAAGGAGTGAAGGTGAGCAGAAAGTCTTGATTTTGGCAGTTTAACCATAAGAGGGTTGCAGGCAGATCTTGTGCGACCTGTAGGAATATTTGGGGGACAGAGCCCAGAGAGAGCTGGGGGGGCAAGGCCAGAGAGGAGTCGGTAGAAGACGGAAAGACCACCAACCTACCTGCGGTGAGTGAGTGAAAGGCCCTTGGAGTTTCCTTCATCGCGGTAGATTCCAATTATTCTCAACGCTTTGGTTTCAACAGCGTGAAGACGAGCTAGGTGTGAGGCCGGAGCACCAACCCAGAGGGGAGAGCAGTATTCCATTGAGCTGCGGATGAAAGCCTTGTATGTGGTGAGGAGCTCAGGTGTGCCAAGGAAGGACTTCGCACGACGGAGGATGCCCAGTCGGCGACTGGCGTTGGAGGCCAGATTTGAAATGTGGTTTTCCCAGGAAAGATCATGGCAGATAGTGAGACCCAAAAGCTTGAGGGACTGAACTTCTTGGAGAGGATTATTCAGAAAGTGGATGGGAGGGTTGTCCAGTCGGTCTCTTCGGACAGACATCGTAAGAGTGTGAGATTTGTCAGGATTGAAAGACATGTTCCACTTGTTTGCCCAGTCTGTGATTTTGACCAGGTCTGCAGAGAGTGAGGAGGCTGCAGACTGCCGATCTGAGGGATGAGGAATGGAGCGACAGAGAGTAGAGTCGTCAGCAAAGAGATAGAGAGGATTTTCAAGAGAGCCAGAGAGATCATTGATGAAGACCAGAAAAAGCACAGGGCCCAGGACACTGCCTTGGGGAACTCCAGCCTGAACGGGAAGAGGAGATGAGAGAAACCCATTCAGGGCCACACGTTGACTACGACTAGAGAGGAGGTCCGCCAGCCATGCGTGGAGATTTCCATGGATACCAAAGGAGGAGAGTTTGGTGAGCAGAGCGGGGTGCCAGACCGTATCAAAGGCACGTGATATGTCAAGGGAGACAGCTCTAATTTCCTGTTTGGCATTGAGGACCTCCATCCATTGTTGAGAAAGCAGAAGCAGCATGTCCAGAGTAGAGTGACCAGGTCTGAAACCAAATTGATGGTCAGAGATCAAGCCATTGGAGAAGAGGAAAGATTTCATATCTGAAGCAATGATGGATGTCATGACTTTGCTGATATTTGGGAGAAGGCTGATTGGTCTGTAGTTGCTAGGATCTGTTTTTGCACCTTTTTTGTGCAAAGCGGTGATGTTGGCTGATTTCCAAGCAGATGGCAGATGACCTTGAGGAAAAGAGAGGGCGAAGAGAACAGAGAGAGGGAGTGAAAGAGCGGAAGAACATGATTTTAGGACCCGTGGGTTGATGCCGTCAGGACCAGTTGCAGAATCAGAGTCGAGGGTTGACAGAAACTTTTCCACCTTGTCAGGAGGAAAGGACACAGAGTCTAGGAGCAGCTGGGTACGACTGGGTATGGTGGGTACAGAGAGGGATGGGTTTGGGACACAAGATTTAGAGGCAAACACAGAGTTGAGGCATTCAGCTTTTTCATGTGCAGAGTCAGCCGTGTAGTCGTTTGAGGTGAGGGAGGGGATGGAGGTGTAACAAACACCAGAAACAGATTTGACCATCCAAATGGTCAAATCAATGGATTTGACCATTTGATTTGACCACCCGGATTTGGAGAGGAAGACAGATAAGAGAGTTCGGTCTTGCGAACACAGAGATATAGTTTCCTGGCGCTCCTGAGGGTGGACACACACTTGATTCGGGCTTTGTGAAAGGAAATGAGATTTCCTTCCGTTGGATTTGCTTTCCAGGAGACGAAAGCAAGTTTTTCTTGGCAACAGCCTCACCACAAGATTCCGTGTACCATGAACAGGAGGAAAGGTATGACAACTGAAGACGAGATGGGATAAATCTGTGCATGAGAGAGAGTAATTTACTTTGGAAGAATTCCCAGGATGTGTTGATGTCAGAGGCGGTAGAGATGGGAGACCAGTCCAGATGATTGATGGCTGCTTGAAGACCGTGCCATCTGGCCTGAGTGAAATGCCAGACTCGTCGACGCTGAGGAGGCTCTCTGAGAATGGTCAGAGGGATGTCCACTTTGACAAGCACATGATCAGATGAGCCGATTGGAGCAGAAGAAGAGCAGCAGACATTTTTAGGGAAGTTAGTCATAACCAAGTCCAGAAGAGAAGATGCTCCGTTGACTGAGATCCGGGTCGGGAAATTGACAGATTGTGTCAGTCCCAGTGAGTCGCAGAAGTCCTTTGCTGAATAGCCATGGCTGGTGAGAGAGGTACCCACACCCAGCCAACTGGCATGGTGACAATTGAAATCACCACATATGAGGAAGAGAGAGTTGGGATGGGTAGAAAGAAGTTGGTACATATTATCAGACAGCGAGATGTAGATGGAGTCATCACTGTTTAGTGGACGGTACAACACACATATGAACAAAAGGTGGGAGCGAAGGGGAAGCCGTAGCCAAAGGTATTCCTGGGGGTGAGGTGGAGAGAGGGCAGTGCAGGGCGAGTGAGGAAGAGTTTTTTTTTTTATAAAGATAGCAACCCCACCTCCAGGACGAGGCTCAGGTCTATCATACCGGAGGAGGGAGTAACCTGGGAGAGATATTAAGGAATCAGAGACATCTTGAAGGAGGAAAGTTTCTGTTAAGCAGATGAAGTCTGGATTGTCAGAAGCAACCTGTATGGAGAGATCAGTCAAGTTTGAGCGAAGGCCCCGGATGTTTGAGGTCCATACCGTTAATGAAGAGGAAGGGGGAGCATCAGATACAGAACAGGGGGGGGGGGAGGGGTAGGGTAAGATGTGGAAGAGGAGGAAGAGGTAGGGAGAGCTGTTGAAGGTGTGTCAGAGATTTCAGAATAGCTTGGAGAAAGGGAAGAATGGGGTGGACAAAAGGTTTGATGGAGATTGGGTGAGGCACAGTGAGGTGTTATTTGAGGAGGGGGAAGAGCGAGGCAGAAGGTTGGGGGAGATGACGGTGAAAGTTGGAAGGGGGAAGAAGCGGGGAGGATGCTTTGAGGAGGGGTGAGAGGGGAGTCTAGGAGGGGAGAAGCGAGGGAGAGTCTTGGAGGGGAAGGGTGTGGGGGAGTTTGGGAGGGAGGGGAGGGAAGGGGCAAGGGGGGAGATTTGAAAGGGATGGGTGATGGGGAAGATTTGGAGGGGAGGGGCAAGGGGGAAGATTTGAAAGAGATGGGTGATGGGGAAGATTTGGAGGGGAGGGGCAAGGGGTTAGATTTGGAGGGGAGGGGTGATGGGGAAGTTTTGGAGGGGAGGGGTGATGGGGAAGTTTTGGAGGGAAGGGGTGATGGGGAAGATTTGGAGGGGAGGGGAAAGGGGGAAGATTTGAAAGGGATGGGTGATGGGGAAGATTTGGAGGGGAGGGGCAGGGGGGGAAGATTTGAAAGAGATGGGTGATGGGGAAGATTTGGAGGGGAGGGGCAAGGGGGTAGATTTGGAGGGGAGGGGAGATGGGGACGTTTTGGAGGGGAGGGGTGATGGGGAAGTTTTGGAGGGAAGGGGTGATGGGGAAGATTTGGAGGGGAGGGGCAAGGGGGAAGATTTGAAAGAGATGGGTGATGGGGAAGATTTGGAGGGGAGGGGCAAGGGGAAATATTTGAAAGAGATGGGTGATGGGGAAGATTTGGAGGGGAGGGGTAAGGGGGTAGATTTGGAGGGGAGGGGTGATGGGGAAGTTTTGGAGGGGATGGGGAAGTTTTGGAGGGAAGGGGGGATGGGGAAGATTTGGAGGGGAGGGTTGAGATTGGATTTTGAAAAATGTACGATTAATGGGAAACGAACATTTCTTGCAAAATGAGTTTGAGACCTTCGAGTCAAAAATACGTTTGAGGATGCTGAAGGAGGGGTGGAGTGCTGGAGAGTTTCAGGAATGCAGAAAAAAGGAACTGTAAGAGATGGTATTTTTTTTTGGAATGAACTGATTTGGTGAGCAAGTCGAAAGCATCCTTTTATAGGAGAAGAAAAAGGTGTTATAATATATGACAAAAAACAGTTGTTCAGGGGAAAGTTGAAACATCTTTAACAACGTGATCACGTGATCACGAACAACCTGAATGAAGAACGAACGAACAAATAAGGACAACAAATAAACGAATAAGAACTGAGAAGGAAATATTTTTTGGGTTTTTTTTTTTTTTTTTGAGTTGAGATATTAAACAATGAAGTATGGAATGAACGACTGGGACAAAACAGAGAACGAAAGTAATTGCAGCGCAATCAACGAACCGCTGAGAGAAAACAAAGCCACAAGGTCGGAGATGGTAGCCTAAGCCTACTGGTACTAGTACTAGGCCTCAGAATACGCGACACGAATTAACCGACGATTTAGTATGCATGTATGAAAAATTAACACCGAAAATTTTCCTAAAGACACACTATAGGTACACACACCGAAAGATAGATACAGTTTCGACAAAAACACAATTGTGAAAAATTACTTAACTTCGCAAACGTGAGCGCACGGGGCAGCTTCAAAAAAACGTGACCTCCCAGTGAATCAGTGAATGACTTGCGTGGGGTGCAAGTGAGAATACTGAGTGGTGTGGAATAAATGGTGTGTGGAGTGAGTAGTGTGGATGAGTGGTGTGGAGTGCCTGGTGTGAAGGAGTGGATGGGGGAAGATGGACCCCTTCACGAATACCCGGGGAGGGTAGTTTAAAGTTAGGTAGAGGGAGTAGGTAAATTGTTTGGATATTGACATCTGTGGTGCAGATAGTAGCAAGTTGTTGCTTTGAGGGGTGCATGAGTGAGTGGAATGGCTGGGCGTGTGGGCTTAATTGGTGAGTATGGTTAAATGGGCACTCCGCCACTGGTAGTCTGTCGGCCAGGTGAGGCCACAGGTAGGCTCTGGGAGCCACGTAGAGTTCAGAGTAGAGTTCAGTAGGGCCCGAGGATCTTAAGAGAGGACCCGGGTAGCCCAATGCCAGAGAGGGCATCAGCGGGGTGATAGAGCCAGGAGGGCCTTCCCCAGTGTAGGGTAGTCCCAGGAGCTAGACAAGCTCGGGTGGCGACTCCAGTGGCGGAGGTGCGCAGGTATGTAGACCTGCTGGTAGAGCCACACGACCCAGCCCCGAAATTGTGCGAAGGCAAAGTATTGAAAAAATGGGGGAGTGAGACCCCAAATTTGGGAGGCACCACAGGGATGGTCAATGGGAATTGGTTTTTAGAACCACATAGTGTAAAGATGCCGATTGGCAGGGCATGACCCCAGGTAGTTTAAAGAGTTAATGTTATTAGAAGGATAGTTAGGATCAGAAGTCTCTTCGCACCATCTGCATCCACTCACCAAGGTGACAGGACTCCACACCAGGTTTTGCAGATGTTTGGAATGTGAGATGCATCATGACATAAGTGAGACATTGTGTGATATTCCATCCCTTCCTTCTTGGGAGGGATTGGAAACGAATTTGGTTTAGAGGGAGATATGGGAGACAAGACGGTCGAGACGGAAATTGTAAAGTGTAAATACGGGGAGGGGCAAGGGTAGTGTAGGTTGACATGTGGGGTGACGTACGGCTAGGGACGAGCTTTCTCCGCTCGCTCTCCCACGCCCCTCATGTTTCATTGCCTTGCATGACGTGTACCTTTGCTCTCTTGCCCCCGCTAAACTCTCTGCTTTGTCTTTCCTCCCCACCCATGGACCCATATCTTTTGTTGAGGGGAGTGTGCAGGAACCAGGAACTGTGCTGTGGCACATTGCCACCCTTGTGCTGCATCCTGCTACCTGTTGCCTGCACCGGTACACCTATGGACCACATGTTCTGTGGCCTGGCACCTTTGCTGGGGCAGACAATCGCTGCAAACATTATCTTGCTCCTGCGGACCACTGTGTTTTTAAGTGGCATCAATGCCATGCAGTCGGACCACCGAAGTTGGCCCTACTGGCCGAAATAAAAACGGACACGGTTTGTGCCTTTTTATTAATTCCTTTGGTGTGTCAGGAAAGAAGACTTTAAGTTTTATGATGACACACCGAAGACGAAGCAGGAAGACACAGCCAAGCCAGCGGCCCAGCAGCACAAGACATCATTTATTATTGACATATGAATGTGCATTTTTAAATGATTGTGCATGATTGTGCATTTTTGTGCATATTGGGGTATGGTGTATTGGTGCAGTGCATTCTGTGTTTCTCCTCTCCAAATTTCTCTTCTTTCCCACAAAAGAACAGGTCCTGGGTTGTAGTGTTGTAAATAAGTAGATTAGTCTTGTAAATATGAATATGGATTCATTCATTCATTCATTCATATTCATTCATTCAGTCTTGTAAATAACATGCTCCCCACCGGCTTTATGTGTAGTTTGCGACTTCTTTCCGTAATTCGGTTAATTGTGGGCGTGAGTCTGATAGTTAGTACACAACGCAGTAGGTGGGACATATACAGTATAGTGTTTAAAACTGTCACACACAGGGTGCTAGGTTAAATGTAGAGGGTAACCACACCTATGTGCCACACTAGGTTAAAGAGTAGTCCTGACCCTTGCATCAGAACCGGTCGTACTCACTTGTGTGGGTTCGGCTCGGGAACTAGCCTGGCGAAGGAGAGGTGCAGTGTTACGGTTTTGAGATTGTAAATATAACGTCATTAAATGTTAAAGGTTTGCCCCCATAGTTAGTCCACAAGCAACACATAGCACCTTAGAACATTAGTTATGTCATAGTATGTGTGAGGATAAGGCCATTTCCACTAGTGATACCTGCGTTGTGTAAAGAAATAATAAGCTTAGGTCCTTTTCATTTTGCAGCCACCCTCCAATCTCCATCATGGGCATAATCGATCCCCCGCTCCATTTGGCCTCCCTCAGTTTGTTACGCTTTGGGCTACCCACGGCAGTTTGTTACGCTTTGGCCGCCAGCAGCGTTCGCTGCCCTTGGTTTCGCTCAAAACCAGTCAAATGCCACGAGGTAGCCCTGGAAAGAGGGAGGAGCGTGAGGACGAGGTGTGGCCGCATCAAGCAGCACGTCAGAGGGTGGTGACGGTAAGGGCAACAACCAACCAGGGCTCGGTGGGCATGGCCTAAGAGGGCGTGTTAAGGGCGCATCTAGCAAGTGCTGGAAGGTTCGCTGAAAAGGCTATATAAGCGTGCGCACAAAGCCCTTGAAAGGACTCGTTGGGAGAGGGCTTTGTGACAGGACTGATGAGCGAGGACTCGCATGTTTGGGCTTGCGCATGATAAAGGATTAGTTGAAAGAGAACTTGCAGAGGATACGCGCTTTGTATTAGGACGGTGCTAAAAGGACTTCTGTGGGAGAGGCGCTTTGCCATTGAACTGTATTGGGAGCGCATATAGCGCCGGTTCATTTATTACGTACGCAGCTGAGCCGCGAAGTAACCGCCCAGCCAGCTTACCTTTCACCCCGCATTTAACCCCGTAATTGTCCGATCCGCGCCAACGACCCACGGGGAGTTTCTGCCGCCCTGACCATCTTCTTCGCGGTACGAGTCGGGGACCGGAGCAAACTGCCTGGACGCCATCATCCCTGGACCATCACCCTGACCATCTGCAATCCCCGTGTGAGTGTCTGAGTGTGAAACGGGCCCATGTCCTGGGATAAGTATAATACTGTATAAGCTGCACTGTGTGTTCTTCTTCTCCTTCGTGTACAAATTGTAAATAAATCTGTTATTCCTTGTTTCTTTCCTAATTCGACCTTATCAGTGATTTCCTCCATTGGGTAAGCATGGCACGATAAGAACCGCTCGGATCGGGTTTAGTCCTTGTTAACGACCCGGGTCACGGTTCGCTATCGCTCGGCGTTTCCACCTATAACCGTGATTCGGGCGGGGTTTATTTCCTTGCTTCCTGGGTGGCGTTGGTACTTAGGTAATAGGAATTCAGCCTACCACCCTATTTAACGCCGTTATAGCCCCGGATCCCGTCGGCTCGTAAAAGACAAGGGGACTAATCCCCCCTTGGTAAGGGGAAAGGCTGACGCTGAGATCCGCAACAATATATATATATCAGCGGTGTATATATACTAGCAAAGGTGCCCATCAATGATGGGGGTTCGTAGAGGTGACACTTGAAATGAGCAATTTCCTTTGGAGTGTGTATGGGTAGAAAGGGGTTTTCAGTGTAAATTTTAAAATCACAACAAACCCAATTTGTTATCAATGTTCGTCTTTCATTAATCATCCACTTTCTAAACTCCCCTCTTGCCCCTCCCATCCAAATCCCCCCCCTTGCACCTACACTCCGAAACTTCCCCCTTGCCCCTCCACTCTTAAACTCCCCCCTTGCCCCTCCACTCCTGAACTCCCCCCTTGCCCTTCCCCTCTTAAACTCCCCCTTTGCCCCTCCCCTCCTAATCCCCCCCCTTGCCCCTCCACTCCTGATCTCCCCCCTTGCCCCTTCCCTCTAAAACTCCCCCCTTGCCCCTCCCCTCCTAAACTCCCCCCTCACTCCTCCCCTTCAAAACTCCCCCCCAATCCCTCCCATTCAATTCTCCCCCCATACCATTCCTCTCCAATTCTCTCTCCTCCCCCCTCCTCCTCCAAGCTGCCTCCTCCCCACTTTGTCTCCCTTCTATCTCATACCTCCACCCCCCCAAACCTTCTACTTTCCTCTGCCCCCCCTCAAACAACCCCTCACTGTGCCGCATCCCTTTACCATCAAACCTTTCATCCTCCTCATCCTTCCCTTTCTTGGAACTCTTCTGCAACATCTGAAACACTATCAACTGCTCTCCCTACCTCCCCCTCTCATCCTTCATCTTACCCTACTCCTCCCCTCCCCTGTCCTGTACCCGATGCTCCCCCTCTCTCTTCATTAACGGTATGGACCTCAAACATCCGGGGCCTTCGCTCAAACCTGACTGATCTCTCCATACAGGTTGCTTCTGACAATCCAGACTTGATCTGCTTAACAGAGACTTTCCTCCTTCAAGATGTCTCTGATTCCTTAATATCTCTTCCTGGTTACTCCCTCCTCCGGTATGATAGACCTGAGCCTCGGCCTGGTGGTGGGGTGGCTATCTTTGTCAAAAACTCTCTTCCTCACTCTCCTTGCACTGCTCTCTTTCCTCCTCACCCGCAGGAGTACCTCTGGCTACGGCTTCCTCTCCGCTCCCACCTTTTGTTCATATGTGTTCTGTACCGTCCCCCAAACAGTGATGACTCCATCTACATTTCAATGTCTGACAACATGGACCAACTTCTATCCACTCATCCCAACTCTCTCTTCCTCATATGTGGTGACTTCAACTGTCATCATGCCACCTGGTTGGGTGTGGGTTCCTCTCTCACCAGTCATGGCATCTCAGCAAAGGACTTCTGTGACTCACTGGGATTGACACAATCTGTCAATTTCCCGACCCGGATCTCAGCCAATGGAGTATCTTCTCTTCTAGACTTGGTTATGACAAACTTCCCTGCTAATGTCTGCTGCTCTTCTTCTGCTCCAATCGGTTCTTCTGATCATGTGCTTGTCAAAGTGGACATCTCTCTGGCCATTCTCAGAGAGCCTCCTCAGCGTCGACGAGTCTGGCATTTCACTCAGGCCGACTGGGACGGTCTTCAAGCAGCCATCAATCGTCTGGATTGGTCTCCCATCTCCACTGCCTCTGACATCAATTCTTCCTGGGAATTCTTCCAAAGCAAACTGATCTCTCTCATGCACAGATTTATCCCATCTCGCCTTCAATTGTCTTACCCTTCCTCCCGTCCATGGTACACTGAATCTTGTGGTGAGGCAGTTGCTCTGAAACAACTTGCCTTTGCCTCTTGGAAGGCTAATCCAACTGAAGGAAATCTCAGTTCCTTCCACCAAGCTCGGAACAAGTGTGTGTCTACCCTCAGGAGTGCCAGGAAGCACTATCTCTCCTCACTCAAGCATGAACTCTCAAACCTGTCTCCTTCCTCCAAATCCTGGTGGCGTCTGGTCAAATCCGTTTCTGGTGTTTGTTCCCCCTCCATCCCCTCCCTTACCTCAAATGGCCACACAGTTGACATCGCACGTGACAAAGCCGAATGCCTCAACTCTGTGTTCGCCTCGAAATCCTTAGTCCCAAACCCATCTCTCTCTGTTCCCACCTTTCCCAGTCGAACCCAACTGCTCCTGGATTCTGTGTCCTTCTCTCCTGACAAGGTGGAGGAGTTTCTGTCAAACCTCGACTCTGATTCTGCAACTGGACCAGACGGCATCAGCCCACGGGTCCTAAAATCCTGCTCTGCCGCTCTATCTCACCCTCTCTCTGTTCTTTTCACCCTATCTTTTGCTCAAGGTCATCTGCCAGCATCCTGGAAATCAGCTAACATTACCGCTTTACACAAAAAAGGTGCAAAAACAGATCCTTGCAACTACAGACCAATCAGCCTGCTCCCAATTATCAGCAAAGTCATGGAATCCATCATTGCTTCGGATATGAAATCTTTCCTCTTCTCCAATGGCTTGATCTCTGATCATCAATTTGGTTTCAGACCAGGTCACTCTACTCTGGACATGCTGCTTCTGCTGTCTCAACAATGGATGGAGGTCCTCAATGCCAAACAGGAAATCAGAGCTGTCTCCCTTGACATATCACGGGCCTTTGATACGGTCTGGCACCCAGCTCTGCTCACCAAACTCTCCTCCTATGGTATCCATGGAAATCTCCATGCATGGCTTGCGGACTTCCTCTCTGGTCGTAGTCAACGTGTGGCCCTGAATGGATTTCTCTCATCTCCCCTTCCTGTTCAGGCTGGAGTTCCCCAAGGAAGTGTGCTGGGCCCTGTGCTTTTTCTGGTCTTTATCAATGATCTCTCCGACTCTCTGGAAAATCCTCTCTATCTCTTTGCTGATGACTCCACTCTCTGCCGCTCCATTCCTCTTCCCTCAGATCGGCAGTCTGCAGCCTCCTCACTCTCTGAAGACCTGGACAAAATCACAGACTGGTCAAACAAGTGGAACATGTCTTTCAATCCTGACAAATCTCACTCTCTTACTATGTCTCTCCGAAAAGATCGACTAGACAACCCTCCCATCTACTTTCTCAACAATCCTCTCCAAGAAGTTCTGTCACTCAAGCTTTTGGGTCTCACTATCTGCCATGATCTTGCTTGGGAAAACCACATTTCCAAGCTGGCCTCCAAAGCCAGTCGCCGACTGGGCATCCTCCGTCGTGCGAAGTCCTTCCTCGGCACACCTGAGCTCCTCACCACATACAAGGCTTTCATCCGCAGCTCAATGGAATACTGTTCTCCCCTATGGGCTGGCGCTCCTGCCTCACACCTGGCTCGGCTCCACGCTGTTGAATCCAAAGCTTTCAAAATCATTGGAATCTCCCGCGATGAAGCTATCTCTGAGGGCCTTTCACTCACTCACCGCAGGCAGGTAGGTGGCCTTTCTGTCTTCTACCGACTCCTCTCCGGCCTTGCTCCCCCAGCTCTCTCTGTGCTCTGTCCCCCAAATATTCCTACAGGTCGCACAAGATCTGCCAGCAACCCTCTGATGGTTAAACTGCCGAAATCTCGGCTCTCTGCTCACTTTCACTCTTTCATTCCTCTTTTCTCCCGCCTGTGGAACAAACTCCCACACTCCCTTCAATCCCTCTCCTCCCTCCAGGTCTTTAAAACAGCTGTTCACCACCATCTCTTATCTTCCCCCATCCATAACCTTGATCTTTTCTACCCCCACTAATTCACCCCAGATCCACCTTGTTTGAAATTCCAACTTCTTTCCTGGAAATCCTGGCAGTGTCCATATGTTTATACCTCTCCCACCCCCCCCCCCCTTCACATGCCTCCCCCCCTTCACATGCCTCCCCCCCAAAGCCCTCTCCCTCCCACAGATCTCTCGATGTCTCCATGTCTCTCGGTCCCTGCTCTCAAATGTTGTGTTTGTGTCCTTCCCCCTCTCTCCCCATCTTGTCTACCGCTCCCGATGTTATTTGTTTTATGTGTCTGTTTGTCTTTCTGTGTGATTAATGCTCGCTCTTTCACGAGCCTCGATCTTGTATACAAAAAAAAAAAAAAAAAAAAAAAAAAAATATTCAGTGAGGAAATGTCACAATGGGTGCAGCTGGTAACCTCGACAGCCTCGTTCAATCCTATCAGTCAAGATTTCCAATCCATGCTTTTTGTACCTCTGAAGTACTGCTCAGGAGTGAAGGTGATATTATGAAAGCTCAGCTGGGAAACGGGTTTAGGCATATTGTGGGCCTACCACCTGACGGAAGATCACAAAAGTTATTTCCATACCAACTGACCACCTCCAGGTAACTATCCCTCTCCACATTGTTACCCTGTGCTCATGAGGCGAAAAGCAGGGTTAGGCATTCGGTTGCGTACGTGTGCCATATGTGTGCCGTGTGCCGTACGTGCGTGTCTGCATCTTACTATAATTCACCAAATGTCCGTCTGTCCGTCCGTTCCCAGGTACTGCAAAAACGGTTGAACCAATCACAACGAAATTTTTGGTGGGTAATCCTGGGACCCCGTGGAGTAAAATAGGCTATATTGTTTTTCCAAAATTTTTCCAATTTTCCAGTTTATCCAAACACAATGGAATAATATTTACCGATATGAACAGTGATGTGGCTTTTATTGAAATTCTACAAATACTGTTTAGATTTTGATGACTTGCGTGTGATATGATTTAACGGATGTTTATATAAATCGTTGAAAATTAAAAAAAACTCTTCAATTTCTGATATTTTGCCTTTTCATTTGGGCCTCTCAATTGAAGTCCCGCCCATAGGGCAGGTACTGTTGCTAGTTTTAAAAATTCATTTTCTCGGCAACCCCATTGACATGAAATTTACCGTAGGAGCGCCTCTGCCTGTTGAATTTTTTTGCTGATAATTATGACGTCATAGGTCACGTGGTACAGACGCCATCTTGGAAAAACTTTACACCTCTATATCTCCCAAACCACTAAATGGAAAAAATTTAAACATGGCTCAATGTCAAGTACACCTCATGGGGAATAAGACATGTTAATGATGATGTCATCGATGCCTTCGTTATGACATCATAATTCGACAAGTACAACGCTTGATCTGATCAGTATGAAAAAAAAAAATCCTCAGCAATTGTTAGTCCGATGAAGACGAAATTTTCATAAAAAGTGCAGCTCCTCCTGTAGAATTTTTTTATGACAATGCTAACGTCATCCGTCACCTGGTACAGGCGCCATCTTGTAAAAAAAAGTCGAAAAAGGTTGCACCTCCATATCTCTGAAACCACTCCATGGAAAAAATTTAAACATGGGTCATTGTCAAGTACTCCCCTTGGGGAATAACATATGTTAATGATGATGTCATCGGTGCCTTCGTTATGACGTCATAATTCGGCAAGGACAACACATCCATTCATTGTGAATTTTTTTTCTCAGCAACTGTTGGTCTGATGGGCACGAAATTTTCACCATAGGAGCGCCTCCTCCTGTAGAATATTTTAATGATAATCATGACGTCATAGGTCATGTGGTACAGGCGCCATCTTGGAAAAACCTAAAAATGTTGCACCTCTCTATCTCCAAAACCGCTGCATGGAAAAAAATTGAAACATGGCTCATTGTAAAGAAATGTTGAGTTGGATCTTGGAGATGGCGTGAAGCTGGAAGGTGTGAAAACACTTTGCTACCTCGGAGACATGCTGAATGGAAAGGTGGATCTGACTCGGCAACGGTTGCTCGAGTGAGATGTGCATGGAAGAAGTTTCGGGAACTGAGTGGCGTGCTGATGAGGAGGAGAGTGTCGCTGAAGCTGAAGGGAAAGGTGTGTGCTGCATGTGTGAGAAGTGTTATGATTTATGGGAGCGAGACATGGGTAATGAACGTAGAGCAGCAACGAAGGCTGGAAAGGGTGGAAATGCGAATGGTTCGGTGGATGTGCGGAATATCGTTGAGAGAGAGGAAGACAAATGATGAATTGCGAAAGATGATGGGAATAGAGCCTGTGATTGATGCTGTGAAGAGGAACAGGTTGAGATGGTTTGGTCATGTGTTGAGGAAGGATGAAAGTGACTGGTTGAGAAGAGTGATGGAAATTAATGTAGAAGGAAGTAGAGGACGGGGAAGACCGAGAAAGACTTGGCTAAAGATGGTGGAAGAAGAAATTCGGGCAAGGGGGTTAACAAGGAGAGATGCAGAAAATAGGGCAAAATGGAGAAGATTGTCATGGGGACCGCAAGGCTAACCCCCGCTCTAGCAGGGAAAATGGCCTTTAAATGCATGTTGTTGTTGTTGTTTGTTGTTGCTCATTGTAAAGAACTCCATATGGGGAATAGGTGTTGTTAACGATGACGCCATTGGTGCCATAATTATGACGTCATAATTCGACAGGAACAACGCCTAGTCTGATCAGTTTGAAATATATTGATCGTGATCTATGCAACAATTATATGAGAGACTATAAATGTATGATGTCATCGCTCACGTGGTCTGGCAGCCATATTGGATCAAAGAAAAAAAATGTTCAAAAACAGAAGAGTTGGCTCGCAATAAGTTGACTGTGCAGGGTAAGTATTCTATGAATACCATCCAGTTTCTTCAGCTTCCGACCTTCTTCCTCTCCATGTACTTCCCATAGCTTTGCTTTCAGCAATTTCCCACAACATTTCATTCTTGTTTCCCATTCGATAATCCATATACTCCTATTAGTAGTTTCAGTTTCACTTTTCAATATCATTTGGCTTTGAGATATCAGTTTATATTCGACATTACCCTGCGCTCGCTAAGCAAAAAGCAGGGTTAGGCATTCGGGTACGTCCGTACGTGTGGCGTGTCTGCATTTTAAAAATTCATTTTCTCGGCAACCATTCGTCCAATTGACACGAAATTTTAGCTAGGAGTGCCTCCGCGTGTAGAATTTTTTTATTCATAAATATGACGTCATAGGTCACGTGGTACGGACGCCATCTTGAAAAAACGTTACACCTCTATATCTCCCAAACCACTCAATTGAAAAAGTTGAAGCAAGGCTAATTGTCAAGTCCTCCCCATGGGGAATGAGATATGTTGATAATTATTTCATTTGTGCCTTCATTATGACGTCATAATTCGACAACTACAACGCTTGATCTGATCAGTATGCAAAACTTTTTTACCTCTGCAACTATTCCTCCGATAGACACGAAATTTGTACCAAAGGAGAGCCTCCTCCTGTGCAATTTTTCATTGATAATTATGAAGTCAAAGGTTACGTGGTACAGGCGCCATTTTGGAAAAATCGAAAGACGTTGCACCTCTATATCTCCGAAACCGTGCCATGGAAAAAATTTGAACCATTTGTATTTTGTAAAGGTTGTACAGTAAAGAACTCAGCATGGGGAATAGGTGGTGTTGTTAATGATAACGTTATTGGTGCCGTAATTATGACCTATTAATTCGACAGGGACAACACTTAGTCTGATCAGTTTGAAATTTATTGAGCGTGATCTACACAACAATTATATTAGAGACTATAAATGTATGATGTTATCGTTCACGTGGTCTGGCAGCCATATTGGATTTTAAAAAACGTTCAACAGAAGAGTTGGCTTGCACCAAGTTGACTGCGCAGGGCAAGAATACCATCTCGTTGCAACTTGTGATGCGACGCGAATAGTGCACGAAAAAGGTCGTCAAAATCGATTTTGGGAGGAAATGTTTTCGAATTTTCAAAGGGGTCTAAAGTGTTTTTCGGCTCATAAAGGGGACTAAAGTGTTTAAAGAATCAAGGGTCTTAAAAGGGCCAAATGGGGTCTAAAGGTGTCGAAGGACAAAAGAGCAAAAGGGGTCAAAAGTGTCCACAAAAGTGTCAAAAGGGGTCAAAATGGGTCAAGTATCCCCCCAAAAAACGGTCTTAAATTGTCCAGAGGGTCTCAAAAAGTCGATTGGCCTGAAAAGTGTCGAAGAAGGTGTATATGTCTCAAAATGGTCGAAATGGATATGAAAGGGTCTAAAGGGTGTCAAGGTCTAAGGGGTCAAAGGGGTGTAAAGGTTCTAGAGTGGCCTCCAGTTTAATATGGAGTATATGTGAACACTTTTAAAAGTCTAAACAATAAAGTTTTTCTCATGAGGGAATCAGTTTTTGCTTGAAACATTAATTGTGTGATCCTTTCAGCGTTCGGTAAGTTTCCTTATTCTAGTCGAATAGACGCCATTTTATATTTATTGTTGATATGAAACGTTATTTAGGCGGAGGAGGGAACTTTTTGACTCTTGTTTGCCTTTCCTCCTCCACTCCCCCTCCCGATGTCATATACGTAGTCCGTCCTTTTCCAACCACTTTTCGTAACCTTTTTAATGGTAAATCTGAGTCCCCTTGGTGCTCACATCCCCTCCTTGCACGTCGACGATGCTCTCTCTGCTCCAACGGTGACTGAGGGGCACGCAGGAAATCCGTCCTCATCTGCACTGTGTGAAAGATTTATGCACGAGAAGCGGGAAAAGGGTAAAAGCATCCTCCAGGTTGATGTCCTGTCACGAGCCGACGGTTATCATCGTCCTGCACCACACGTCCACACTACTTCCCCCCCACCCAATCCCTTCCCACGCATACACATTCCCCCACCACCCTCACACTCACCCATCCCCATCACCACCACCCTCACACTCCACCCATCTCCAACACCCTCACACTCCACCCATCTCCAACACCCTCACACTCCACCCATCTCCAACACCCTCACACTCCACCCATCTCCAACACCCTCACACTCCACCCATCCCCACCATCCTCACACTCCATCCAACCCCACCACCCTCACACTCCATCCATCCCCACCACCCTCACACTCCATCCATCCCCACCACCCTCACACTCCACCCAACCCCACCACCCTCACACTCCACCCAACCCCACCACCCTCACACTCCACCCATCCCCACCACCCTCACACTCCACCCACCCCCACCACCCTCCACTCCACTCCCCTCCCTATCCCACCACTCCCCCCCTCCACTCCCTATCCCACCACTCCCCCCTCCACTCCCTATCCCACCACTCCCTATCCCAACACTCCCCCCTCCACTCCCTATCCCACCACTCCCTTCCTCCACTCCCTATCCCACCACTCCTCCCCCCCTCCGCTCCCTATTCCACCACAACACCCCTCCACTCCCTATCCCACCACTCCCCCCCTCCACTCCCTATTCCACCACTCCCCCCCCCTCCACAACCCCCCTCCACTCCCTATTCCACCACAACCCCCCCACCACTCCCTATCCCACCACTCCCCCCTCCACTCCCTATTCCACCACAACACCCCTCCACTCCCTATCCCACCACTTCCCCCCTCCACTCCCCCCCCCCCCCCTCTACTCCCTATTCCACCACAACCCCCCTCCACTCCCTATTCCACCACAACCCCCCTCCACTCCCTATCCCACCACTCCCGCCCTCCTCCACTTCCTATCCCACCATCCCCCCCCCCCCCTACATCACCTCCACTCCCCATCCCACCACTCCCCCCTACCACTACCTCCCCTCCACTCCCTATCCCACCACACACCGATCGCCCACACTCTTCCATACCCCTAACAAGCACATTCCCCTCACCTTACTTCACCCATCTCTCTCCCTCCACATTTTACCCTCCACATTTTACTCCCCACATTTTACCCCACACATCTTACCCCCCACATCTTACCCTCCACATCTTACCCTCCACATCTTACCATCCACATTTTACCCTCCACATTTTACTCCCCACATTTTACCCCACACATCTTACCCCCCACATCTTACCCTCCACATCTTGCCCTCCACATTTTACCCTCCACATTTTACCCTCCACATTTTACCCTCCACATATTACCCTCCACATATTACCCTCCACATATTACCCTCCACATCTTGCCCTCCACATCTTGCCCTCCACATCTTACCCTCCACATCTTACCCTCCACATTTTACTGTCCACATTTACCCTCCACATTTTACCCTCCACATTTTACCCTCCACATGTTACCCTACACATGTTTACCCTACACATGTTTACCCTACACATTTTACACCACACATCTTACCCCCCACATTTTACCCCACACATCTTACCCCACACATCTTACCCCCCACATTTTACCCTCCACATCTTGCCCTCCACATCTTACCCTCCACATTTCACCCTCCACATTTTACCCTCCACATTTACCCTCCACATTTTACCCTCCACATTTTACCCTCCACATTTTACCCTCCACATCTTACCCTCCACATTTTGCCCTCCACATCTTGCCCTCCACATCTTGCCCTCCACATTTTACCCTCCACATTTTACCCTCCACATTTCACCCTCCACATTTTACCCTCCACATTTTACCCTCCACATTTTACCCTCCACATTTTACTCTCCACATTTTACTCTCCACATTTTACCCTCCACATTTCCATCTGAACCCGTTTGTATTTATTTATAAAGAGAGACTGGGAGTCGCTGGGAGTGTGTTGGGAATCTCCGCACATCCCGTTCGTTGTTTAAACTTAAAGGCTCCGCACCTGCCGCCTATAACCAGCCCAGTGCTCCTACCGCCGTCCGCATGACACGTGTCGTGTCCCGCCGCAAGCACTCAACCACTCACTCACTTACACCCCTCACGGCTGTCTTCCAGCTGCTTATAGTGAGTGCTGTTCATACACGCGGATTCCCAACCACGTGCTGCTTGCCGCATCTACAGCACCTGCATTATGTTTACACCTTTACATACCGGGGATACCGCGACTGAGGGACTTGTTTTGCCAAACTAACGTGTATTGACACCGACCGAGCACCGGCCCGTGTGGATAAAGCCAACTACGCACCTGAGATCCCCAGGTGGTGTCCGTTCACCTTGCGAGCAGCTTCGACCAATTTGAGTGCGGGCGCCAACCTGGCCCATCTGGCCTGCTCGGGCTCGCTATTCACGCCGCAGCTGTTGCTTTTACCGCAACCCGAGCTCGGAGACAAAGGTCCACAGCACGTGGCCGATCACTCCGCTTTTCCCGCCCTTTTACACCAACGTCAAAGCCGGTCGCGGGTTCCCCCAATTTGGAGAAACCGATCGCTTCCCTGTTAACGACTTGCACACACCGTGCACCTTGGTTCAGGTGCGATTCTATTTAAACCGTCGATCCTGGAAACCGGTCGACGAATAACAAAACTTCCGCCGCCCCGATCCGTGCGCGGAGCCCCGCGGGCCTGGGTGCTTCCCCGGCACGTGGCATCGGCGCTCGCGGAAACCTGCAAACTGTTGGGCGTCCCTTGGGCCCGGGTTGGGGCTCGGCGCTATTAAGGTGCTAATGAGCGGGGCACGTGTCGTGGGGAGACCGTCTGGCGGAGACCGCGTGGCCGCTCTCATTTGCCGATCCCAAAATCCGCATCTTCACCAAAATCGAATCAATTCGTCCTTGTCACACTCCCAAACCTGTCCACCACTTTTCGAGACAAATAGACAAACAGCCAGGGGTGAAAACATAACCTTCGCCCACCATTGTTGGCGGAGTGAATAATAAACAAGGATCCTCCTCCTATGTTTTAGCGCGAGTCTGCACCTGTGTGATCTTCAGAGGGCGAAACATGTGAAATGTAAACAGCTCCAATTGACAGGTAAACGGCGTCGTTTCACACCTGCGCTTGCCTCTTCGAAGGTGCATCATGGTGGCGTGTGTGTGTGTGTGTGTGTGTGTGTGAGTGTATATATGTGTGTGTGTGTGTGTGTGTATGTATATATATATATATATATATATATATATATATATATATATATATATATATATATGTGTGTGTGTGTGTGTGTGTGTGTGTGTGTGTGTGTGTGTGTGTGTGTGTGTGTGTGTGTGTGTGTGTGTGTGTGTGTCTTCATGAGTTTGGAAGGCGTTCAGACGCGCCGATCACCCACAGTACCTGCTGTCTTTACAAGGTGTAACATTATGTTTCCCTCCCGGTCTCCCCCAACATCAACCTACTGTATTGTGGTCCAGTGCAGTATTCCTCGCATCTCGTTCCATCAATTATTATTGCTAACCCGAGAGGGATTCGGTTAACCCCTCGACATCTTCCACATTTTCACACCCCACCCTCCTTTCAAACAACAGTTCAGCTGCACCTGTTCCCTGCCACGTGCGGCGGACACTCATCTGCTTTGTCCCAAATGCTTTAATCTCTTGTAAACCCTCTTTGATTACTCTTCACTGATTTCAAACCTTTTGTAAGGAGTGTCTCACTTCGTAAGGAGTGTCTTCAAGTTCCTATAATATCGAGAAATTAAAGCGAAGAAATAGAATGACAAGTGATACAAGGGAGTAATTGTCCATTTGGACTTTCTTTCGAACCTCTACTTACGAAAGTGTGGACTTTTATTACCAACTCAACTACCCATGCAGCATGTCGCGGCATTAGTAAGAAAATTATATGCTCACAACTCACAAGGTCCACAATGGTTCACAAATCCCCTTTGCAATTGTCTCACAGAACTGATGCGTAATCGATTCTTATAAGAGCAAGAACACAGCACCAGGCCAGCATGAGACGACATCTTGGTGCTTTCTCCATCTTCCAAGTCCAGCTGGCAACTGGTTAAAACTTTCTAAAACTCTCTCAGAAACAACAAGAAAGAGCAATCAGAGATTGAAAACCCTCGCCAGGATGTATTTTCAGTGCTTTTTAAGGATTTTGTGTTAAAACAAATATGGCGGCCCAACCACGTGACCGATAACGTCATCATTATTTTTTTTTCTCCACTAATTTATGCCTAGATTATGCTCAAGAAATTTAATCTTGATCGGAAGAAGTTTTGTACTTGTCGAATTATGAAGTCATAATGGAGGCACCTATGACATCATCTTTAACATATTTTATTCCCCATGGAGAGTTCTTTACAATGAGCCATGTCGCAATTTTTTTCTGTACAGTGTTTTCAAAGATATAGAGGTGCAAATGTTTTCGGTTTTTCCAAGATGGCGGCCGAACCACGTGGCCGATGACGTCATCATTATTTAATCCCCTCCACCAATTTATGCCGACATGGCGCTCAAGAAATTTCATCTTGATGGGATGACGTTTTGTACTTGTCGAATTATGACGTCATAATGGAGGGACATATGACATCATCATTAACATATTTTATTCCCCATGGAGAGTTCTTCACAATGAGCCATGTCTCAATTTTTTCTATTCAGCGCTTTTGGAGATGGAGGTGCAAAGTTTTTCGGTTTTTCCAAGATGGCGGCCGAACCACGTGACCTATGACGTCATAATCATCATTAAAATATTATACAGGTGGAGTTGCGCCTATGGTGAAAATTTCCTGTCAATCGGACCAACGGTTGAAGAGAAAATCATATTTATTCTGTGCAGACAAACAGACAGACAGACACACAGACGGACAAACAGACAGACAGACAAACGTAATCAAATGCAATACCCTTTCCTCAGGCGAGGACAACTAGAACGGTCCTCCGTAGAGCGCATCCCTCCACCAGGCTGAACAGTTTATGTTTTGTATCCACTGATAGACCGGATCTGGATTCGGACAATCACCAAAAACTAATCAGCTTGTTCTTGTCACCAAACCAACTTATCCACTAAGTTTTGTCATAACTCGTCCATACCTTTTTGAAATTTCATGCCATGTATCGTTTTTGGCCCGACCACTTAATGTTGAAGAATCACTTTAAGATAATTAAAAATTTCTCATATCCAGATCTTCACCAAAATCGAATCAATTTTTCCTTGTCACATACCGAACGTGTCCACCAAATTTCGTCCGAATCCGTCCACAACTTTTTGAGATATCCTGTTCACAGACAGACAGACAGACAGACAGGGGAGCAAACATAACGTCCGCCACCTATTCTTCCTCAATCTATTCGCCCATGAAGGAAGGAGTCATGATGGATAAGGGTGGAATTCTTGAATTGTGTACTCGCAGCAGAGACTTGCGTTCCTAATCCCTCCTTCCCTGTTTCATAACTCCCCCCATTACAGGCAACTCGTTGGAGCAAGTCCGCTCGCCAGCCAAGGGGGGAGACATACGAAGTACGAGAAGTACAATTGTGGAGCAAGTAAGCTCATATCTACACAACCTTTACTTATTGTCAGCAATATATGGTCCTGATACCATCGGTTTACTCTTCCTCAAAATCTGTGTATCTGAACTGATTGTTCCTCTCCCACTGTTCTTCTGCAGAACTTTCTTGGATGGATGCCTCCCCTCAATATGGAATGTGGCTGCCATCATTCCTATCCATAAGAAGAGTTCCAACTCCAAGACAGATCATCTGGACTATAGACAAGTGAACCTTCTTCCCTAATCAGCAGGCTGATGGAATGAATAATCTCAGCAGATCTGAAGACCTATACCTCTTTTTCAACTCTTGAATCCTGGCCGTTCCACCTTGGATGTGTTCCTGCGATAGACACTCTGAACCTCAAGCATGAAGTCAGAGCTGCAGTCTCACCAGACATCTCTCGAGCATTTAACACCATCTGACACCCAGACATAATCATTCAACTTTCTGATAAAAGCATCCACGGTCCTCACCTTGATGACATGGCTGGTGCATCTTCTTCATGCTCACGAGCAATGCACAGCCCTTGATAGTCTTCCTGTCCTTTTCATAGAAGCCATGATGTCCTTAAGTAAGTGTCATGTGGACCTACCCTGTTCCTGTTTTACATAATTGACCTCTTGACCTCTTTGGAAAACCCTGTTTATAACTTTGCAGATGACTCCCCTACTTCCCGCACACCAATTCTATCACACCAATGACTTGTACACCCATTTGGGGAAAACAGGAAGCTGGTCGATCAACTGGAATGTGCATTTAATGCATCCAAGTCCAACACACCAACTCTGTCTCGACATTAAGACCATATGACTAACCCTCCGATTTACTTCTGCAATCGACCTTGCACAGCACAATCGCTTGCAGATGTTTCTATGTTTTATGGTGGTATGGTTCAAGAAGTGTCTCTGGGTTTTTGTCATTTACGGATGATGTAGAGTGGTAGGAAGTCGTACACATTTATCGTTTACAGACAATGTATATGGGGGCAAGTGTTACAGTGCATATTTTCAGTATTGTGTATTAATGTAATACAGTCGGAACTCTGTATCAGCACCCTGGTTATAACAAACATTCTGTTTTTCAGTCAATGCATTTTTATCTTTTATTCATAACTAGCAGGAGTACCCGGCATTCTCAGGGAGGAGAGGGGAGGGGAAAGCTATACTACATATACATCTTTTGGGTGGGGGGATGGTGTGTCTTTAACAGGCCCCTCTGTTTTGGGGGAGGGGGAGGGAATGAGGAAAAATTTACCTGCGCAAAGAGTGTTTTAACCTCAGTGTTGCTTAAGTAAAAAAGGAAATTGTAATACCCTTTACCACCATCACCAAGTGACGCTACACGGTACACATTTAAATAGAGAATTTACGCCTCTCTCCTGGTCCCCCACACCTCTGCATGAGGCTGCGGCCACATAGCCTATGTTACACTCCAGCCAAAGCTGTATTTGTATTTGTACGCAGAGTAAAGTATATACGTGTTTATAGCTGGAGTACCTGGCGTTGCTCAAGTGAAAAAGAAACATTAACATATTTGAAATGAGGGCGAATATAATGGAAAAGCAATAACATCAAAATCAGAATCCATCACAAATGTCAAATCATCATTTTACCTTTTTGTTGAATATATGCTGGTGAATGTACCGTTGATCACGTCTGGAAGAAGAAGAAGCCTTACCACCAATTTTGACCGCTTCCGGAATTGTTTTATTATTTGTGTTCAAATGTCTGGTGATTGTTTTGTATTTATTTATGCGAATGTGTACTTGAATATAACTGTCATTAATCAAAAAGGTTTAGGCACTATCAAACGATTTTTAAAAAAAATCCATAAAAACGAACTTTTCTTTAAAAAAAATAAAAAATTTTTGGGCCTAAAACACCCCCAGGCACTAACTGATGAACCTCTGACAGTTTGACGAAGATCCGTTCAGCCATCTCTGAGAAAAATGGCGACACAGACACACAGACAGACCAACGGCTTTCTTATATTATACGTAGTAGATATTAGATATCCACATTGTTGGAAAATCCGGCTATAAAGATCGCTTTGTTTCAGCAAGTTAAACGCAAACACAAGGCGTTAAAAAAAGTCATCTAAACACAGAAGAGATTGTCAAAATTAATTATCCAAAACATCAAAATAAACCATTTTATTATTCCCTCCATTTTTACATTGCCCTGGTGGCGAAATACACCGCCCAGGGACATTGCCAAGGGAGAGGGACAGGGGAGCTCGGGTAGGCGGGGCTTGCTTGGACCCACCCACTAAGAACAGTCAGCGGAAGAGTTTTGCAGAGAACACTAAAAGGAATTTTATTTCTAAAACAGAATTTCGTTTTTTAGGAATTTAAAATACTGCTTGTACAATTTGCAGTGTTGTAGTAGCCTGCCTGCTACATGGTATGGTCAATCAATGCTTTCCCACAGCGTTTTGTCTACCCAGGTAGGCATTCCTCCTCCATCATCTATTAAACGCATACAAAGTTACTGTTATACTGGACATGTGTTTACTATGAGGTCGGAATTGAACGAAGATCAGGCATATAATCCCAATCTCTCTAGCAGTCCATTACACATTATTTACTAATGTAAATTCCACAAATGTGTCAAAAAGGAAAGAAAGCAACTTAACATGATAACTCGAATTGGTTGTGTTGGCAACTTAACATGATAACTCGAATTGGTTGTGTTGGCAACTTAACATGATAACTCGAATTGGTTGTGTTGGCAACTTAACATGATAACTCGAATTGGTTGTGTTGGCAACTTAACATGACAACTCGAATTGGTTGTGTTGGCAACTCAACATGATAACTCGAATTGGTTGTGTTGGCAACTTAACATGATAACTCGAATTGGTTGTGTTGGCAACTTAACATGACAACTCGAATTGGTTGTGTTGGCAACTCAACATGATAACTCGAATTGGTTGTGTTGGCAACTTAACATGATAACTCGAATTGGTTGTGTTGGCAACTTAACATGACAACTCGAATTGGTTGTGTTGGCAACTTAACATGATAACTCGAATTGGTTGTGTTGGCAACTCAACATGATAACTCGAATTGGTTGTGTTGGCAACTTAACATGATAACTCAAATTGGTTGTGTTGGCAACTTAACATGATAACTCGAATTGGTTGTGTTGGCAACTCAACATGATAACTCGAATTGGTTGTGTTGGCAACTTAACATGATAACTCGAATTGGTTGTATTGGCAACTTAACATGATAACTCGAATTGGTTGTGTTGGCAACTTAACATGATAACTCGAATTGGTTGTGTTGGCAACTTAACATGATAACTCGAATTGGTTGTGTTGGCAACTTAACATGATAACTCGAATTGGTTGTGTTGGCAACTCAACATGATAACTCGAATTGGTTGTGTTGGCAACTTAACATGATAACTCGAATTGGTTGTGTTGGCAACTTAACATGATAACTCGAATTGGTTGTGTTGGCAACTTAACATGATAACTCGAATTGGTTGTGTTGGCAACTTAACATGATAACTCGAATTGGTTGTGTTGGCAACTTAACATGATAACTCGAATTGGTTGTGTTGGCAACTTAACATGATAACTCGAATTGGTTGTGTTGGCAACTTAACATGATAACTCGAATTGGTTGTGTTGGCAACTTAACATGATAACTCGAATTGGTTGTGTTGGCAACTTAACATGATAACTCGAATTGGTTGTGTTGGCAACTTAACATGACAACTCGAATTGGTTGTGTTGGCAACTTAACATGACAACTCGAATTGGTTGTGTTGGCAACTTAACATGATAACTGGAATTGGTTGTGTTGGCAACTTAACATGACAACTCGAATTGGTTGTGTTGGCAACTTAACATGACAACTCGAATTGGTTGTGTTGGCAACTTAACATGATAACTCGAATTGGTTGTGTTGGCAACTTAACATGATAACTCGAATTGGTTGTGTTGGCAACAACGTGTAATGTGGGAACAGCAACAAGTAGAGCAGAACTCAGTAAAGAGCACACCTCCACCTGGTCGGCCATATCACTCAATGGTGAAGAATCACTTTTAAAATTCTACTAGCCGGATCCGGATCCGGATCGTCACCAAAATTGAATCGATTCTTCCTTGTCACACACACAACCTGTCCAACAAGTTTCGTCCAAATCCATCCATAACTTTTTGAGATATCCTGCGATGTATCGTTTTTGGCTCTATCACCCAATGGTGAAGAATTACTTAAAAATTAAATAATTCTCATATCCGAATGCAGATCTTCACCAAAATTTAATCATTTCGTCCTGCTCACATACTCTACATCTCTGAGAAATTTCGTCCGAATCCGTCCACAACTTTTTGAGTTATTTTGTTCACAAACGGACAGACAGACAGACAAACAGGGGTGAAAACATAACCTCCATCCACATTCGATGGTGGAATTGACAAAAGTCGGCCAGTGAAGCCTCCCTCAGGGGAGTGGGGGTAGGGAGGGCGGGTGGAAGAGGTGACAGTGACTAAAGACAATCGCATGTCACATGATCTTGCACTTTATATTACAACAGTTTAAAGGTAAAGTCATTTTTTATGTAAAATGATCAGACGTTGTAAAATAAAACGATTGTTTACCTTCAGTGGGTTTACTAGTCAATGCTAAGAGATGGAGTTTATTGTCCCCCGTCGCACCGCGGAGGGAAAGGGGGACTATGGTTTTCCCCTCCGTCCGTGTGTCCGTCCGTCCGTCCGTCCGTCCGTGCGTGCGTGCGTACGTGCGTGCGTGCCTAAGCGAAGGACCGCATTCGAATTTGGTGTGCGGGTGCAACCCACGTCAAAATCCAAGATGGCCGCCGCCATGTATGTCTGACCCCATGTATGTCTGAACCTCGTGAGCGGAATATCTTGAAAAATAAGCGAAGTACCAACTTCTAATTTGGTGTGTGGGTGTATCTCGGCATAAGGGAGAACGCTATTGAAAATTGGGTCGCCACGTTAAAATCCAAGATGGCCGCGTTGCGTCTTCCACTTTGTCAACTCGCATCAATTCACCGACGAGGGACCGAGGCGTAACGCTTGTTATTCTAAGTTGAAGACAAACATTAAGGAGTGTAAATGGAACTTATAAACTGAAGTCGAAAGCAAACAGTGATTTTCCTATTGTTACCTCCGCCACCAAAGGTGAATGGAGGTTATGTTTTCACCCCTGTCCGTTTGTCGTGTTATAACTTGAGAACGGGTTTCATTCATAAGACATAATGACGTTTGTGAACAAAATATCTCAAAAAGTTGTGGACGGATTCGGACGAAATTTGGCAGAGATGTAGCGTATGTGAGTAGGACGAAATGATTAGATTTTGGTGAAGATCCGGATTCGGATCCGGCTACCAGATTTTTAAAGTGATTCTTCACCATTGGGAGATAGGGCCAAAAACGATACATAGCGGGATATCTCAAAACGTTATGGACGGATTTGGACGAAACTTGGTGGACAGGTTGGGTGTCTGACAAGGAAGAATGGATGCAATTTTGGTGAAGATCCGGATTCGGATCCGGCTACCAGATTTTTAAAGTGATTCTTCACCATTGGGAGATAGGGCCAAAAACGATACATAGCAGGATATCTCAAAAAGTTGTGGATGGATTTGGACGAAACTTGGTGGACAGGTTGGGTGTCTGACAAGGAAGAATGGATGCAATTTTGGTGAAGATCCGGATCCGGATCAAGCTGGTAGGATTTTTAAAGTGATTCTTCACCATTGGGAGATCGGGCCAAAAACGATACATAGCAGGATATCTCAAAAAGTTGTGGATGGATTTGGACGAAACCTGGTGGACAGGTTGGGTGTGTGACAAGGAAGAATCGATTCGATTTTGGTGAAGATCCGGATTCGGATCCGACTACTAGATTTTTTAAATGATTTTTCACTATTTGGAGATCGGGCCAAAAACGATACATAGCGGGATATCTCAAAAAGTTGTGGACGGATTTGGACGAAACTTGGTGGACCGGTTGGGTGTGTGACAAGGAAGAATCGATTCGATTTTGTTGAAGGTCCTGATTCGGATCCGACTAGTAGAAATTTTAAAGTGATTCTTCACCATTGGGAGATTGGGTCAAAAACGATACATAGCGGGATATCTTAAAAGGTTGTGGACGGATTTGGACGAAACTTGGTGGACAGGTTGGGTGTCTGACAAGGAAGAATTTTGGTGAAGATCCGGATCCGGATCCGGCTAGTAGAATTTTTTTTTTAACGATTCTTCACCATTGATTGATATGGCCAAACCAGGTGGAGGTGTGCTCTCTACTGAGTGCCGATCTATTTTACTTTGAGTTCCATCAGCATGCAAACTTCCAACTTTCTATCCCACCTCGAAACCACTAAACGTTTATACGAGTGAATGAGTGAGTGAGTGGTGAGAACGTGCGGTTTATGAACGTGTTTTGGTGGGTTTTTTTCATTTTCAACTTGCCCTGTTATGTTATCAAACACGTGGTCGACATTTTAGAGAAAACCCCCGGGCGGTGACGCGTCCACACGGGACATAGAGCAGCTACCCCTGCAGGGTCACACAAGAACGGACAACCTCGGCACCCCGGGCAAGGTGCTTGTTGGGGTTCGGGTGGATGTAAGGTGAGGGATCGCCTGATGACGGTGACTCGGTGAGTTCCGCGAATCCAGGGTCCACGTAGTGGTGCAGCGCGCGACGAGCGGACGTCAGCGGAAACAAGCTGCATCCTGTGCTCCTCCGTTGGATGTCCGATGTAAATAAAATATTAAAAAACGAAAACACACCGAGCACCACCGCGCGTACTTCGTGCCTTAACCTTCGGCCTTGCTTTGCAATGTTCTTTATTAACTTTTTATCCTTAGGCCTACCTCAGAGACATTTACCCCAGAGACGTATTTACCTCAGAGACATATTTACCTCAGATACATATTTACCTCAGAGACATATTTACCTCAGAGACATATTTACCTCAGATACAGATTTACCTCAGATACATATTTACCTCAGATACGTATTTACCTGAGAGACATATTTACCTCATAGACGTATTTACCTCAGAGACATATTTACCTCAGAGACGTATTTACCTCAGAGACATATTTACCTCAGAGCCGTATTTACTTCAGAGAAGTATTTACCTCAGAGACATATTTACTTCAGAGACGTATTTACCTCAGAGACATATTTACCTCAGAGACGTATTCGCCTCAGAGACGTATTTAACTCAGAGACATATTTACCTCAGAGACGTATTTACCTCAGAGACATATTTACCTCAGAGACGTATTTCCCTCAGAGACATATTTACCTCAGAGACGTATTTACCTCAGAGACGTATTCACCTCAGAGACGTATTTATCGGCATCCATTGTGAGGCTTGTGGAAACAGATTTGTCTCGGATAATGTGCAGATAAAGTACCAGTAATGCAAATTCTGCGAACACTTATATTGTTCAAACGATGATGGTGTTCTTGCCTATTCATAAATCCCATTAAAAATGCTGTTCTATTTATATCCTTAACTCTGGCTCGTGAAATGCATTCTGGGAAGTAGGCATGACTCCCCTTCGTCGCCCCTTCCCCATGACCCCACTTCCCGATGGTCATTAAACCTGTTCATCACATTTCCTTTTGCGTTGGCAAAGCCATGAGGCTTCCCAGAATCGGTCAGTCGGTGATGAGAGGCGTCATCATTGCAGCTGTTCTTCGTCACTGATGGGCCTGTGCTGATCAGAAACGTAGGCCTACCGGTACTGTACTTTGATGACCTCAGATATTGTCCACAACCGGACAGCACAACCTTAAATAAATGAATAAACTTTATAACCTCTTATTACGAGCTTGAAAGGTTTCAAAGCAAGAAATCAAATAGGCCTATACAAAGGCCTATTTTTGTATAGGCATTTATAGGCCTTTACAACCATCCTGTGCCCTTTGGGCCTAATCCACAACGCAGCCTGAGCTGGGCAAGTTTCAAATATCTTCCCATGACTCCTGCCATAAGTACTGCCAGGCTCCGACCTCCAGATGAATGCATCCAGCAGCTCCGACACTCCACCAGGTCATGATCGGGATACATAAGCCATGTTGAAAGGACATAGGCCTACAATGCCAGCAAAAAACAAACGGACGACCACGTTAAAATGACTATGTTACATCGGCTAATGATGGAGAGTCCGGGTAGGTGTTCTGTGGTGACAACTTACAGGTACAGTAGTTGCTCAAGGCCCACGGATTTGTTCACGTGCCATCTCCAAAGAGTACTTGTGCTCCCCCGAAGACCTCTGTGGTTATTCTAATACTCGGGTTGCTGCTCGAGTCTTATGTGTTCGACGACAACATGAAGTTTACCAGGGGTTGGTTGAATTATTTTTTTATTAATTAATTTTTAGTTAATTTTTATTTAATTATTTAAAAAAAAAGTATTTTATTTTAATTAAAAATTTGTATTTAATTTAATTATTTTTTATTTAATTATTTTTTTATTACTTAATTGAATTAATTAATTTTTTAATCATTGGAATCTCCCACGATGAAGCTGATTCCGAGGGCATTTCACTCAGTCACCGTAGGCAGGTTGGTGGTCTTTCTGTCTTCTACCGACTCCTCTCCGGCCTTGCTCCCCCAGCTCTCTCTGGGCTCTGTCCCCCAATATTCCTTCAGGTCGCACAAGATCTGCCAGCAACCCTCTTATGGTTAAACTGCCAAAATCAAGACTCTCTGCTCACCTTCACTCCTTCATTCCTCTTTTCTCCCGCCTCTGGAACAAACTCCCTCACTCTCTTCAATCCCACTCCACCCTCCAGGTCTTTAAAACAGCTGTTCACCACCATCTCTTATCTTCCCCCATCCAAAACATTGATCTTTTCTACCCCCGCTAATTCACCCCAGATACACTTTTTTGAAATACCAACTTCTTTGCTGGAAGTCCGAGCAGTGTCCATGTGTTTTATACCTCTCCCCAAGGGTTTTATACCTCCCCCCGGTATCCTCCCCCCCAAGCCCCCTCCCTCCCACAGATCTTCCGTTGTCCCTATTCTCTGCTGTTGTGCTTGTGTGCTTCCCTCTCTCTCCCCATCTTGTCTCCCACTCCCTTTATTATATGTTTTTTTATGTGTCGTTTGTTTGTTTTTGTGATTAATGTTAGCTCTTACACGAGCCTCGATCTTGTGTATATATATATATATATATATATATATATATATATTGTTGCTAATTGTCGCCAATTGCAGCAAAGTTTGTTGATTGTTCTATGGCACCAGGTGTACGTCGTGACGCATCTAGCCCGTGGATGTTGCCTGCAATTCGAGCTGACCTGCTTGGCTTCGTAGCGATGGGAGAGCTATAGCCTTCCCGTCTTACCTACACTTATTACCACCTGGCCTGTCCCCTCCACCTGTTACAACCATCCTGCGTCTATCACGTCTGCTCCGACACAACCTGCATGATACGCTCGGGCTCGAGTACAACCCGCCTGACTGTCTCGCCTGGCTGCAGATGTTTCCTGCAAACACTTGTAGCGATGCCCGGGGTGTGTCGTGCATTACCTAACTCTGTTTGTTCTGCACTGTAGAGGCACAATAACCCTGCTTTACGCGGTGCATCACGGGTAGGCCTAATCGGGTCAGCACATTGCGTGGTGGCAAAACGGAAATGCTGTAGATTTCCTCGAGTCGCACAATGAAGGACTTGCACGGACTGCGTGTGCACATCTCATGATTTCATGCCTCGAAGCACAGTAAATTGTACATGACGTCAACTGACGCAATGCTTTGTGAATGGCGAGCGACGAGAGAGGACTGCTGGAAATGGATGATGCGGATTGAACCCTGATGTACCTAATCCAGGAGCACCTATAAAAATGGAAACCACTCGATACACAATCCACTCTTCATCCACTCTCCAATCCAATCCAAAGCAACTTATAGTCCCTATTAACCCCATATATGGGTTAAATAGGAATAAATAGGATTTGTATGGCTAAATAGGAATATATAGGAATAAATAGGAATATATAGGAATAAATAGGATCACCCGTTTTACGGGTGAATAGAGACAGTCACTAATACAAAAAAATAATAATCAAGAAACAATCCTGAGTTTCCAACTTATTGCTAAATTGATAGCTCAGATGGATGCACATAATATGCACCCATAATATAAACCACGGTGCCAATGAAAAAAAATATGGGATAAAACGTTTCTCCAAACTGTCCCGATTTCTTGATTATTATTTTTTTGTCCTCGTGACCCTATTCACCCGTAAAACGGGGTGAATAGGGACAGCCATAAAAATCCTATTTATTCCTATTTAACCCATATATGGGGTTAATAGGGACTATAAGTTGCTTTTTAAAAAAACAAGAGAACACTTTCAACCCAAATATCAACAAATCAGTATGGTTATCAATTTTCAGCGAAAAAAGTTTCCGAAACTTTTTTTCAGTTTGTGTCCCTATTCACCTTGCTGTCCCTATTCACCCCATTTCATGGTACCTAGCTCTGCCACCGAAGGTGGAGGCAGATTATGTTTTCACCCCTGTCTCTCTGTTTGTTTGAGGATGTCTGTTTGTCTGTCTGTGAGCAGGATACCTCAAAACGTTGTGGACAAATTCAGCCAAAATTTGGTGGACAGGTTGGGTGTGTGACAATGAAGAATTGATTAGATTTTGGTGAAGATACAAAAGGTAAACTGATCAGCCTTGTGGAGGTATTCACTCTACCGGGTGCTGTTCTGGTTGATTGATTTATATCCCAGCCGATCATTTTTACCTGCGACTTGTCACAGGTCAACAAGAGCTTAACGGAGTTGTTCTGGCTGTTGTTGTAGCTCCAGCAGTCAAACAAAATTGAAAATCATTCCAACCAGGAAGCCTACTGTTTGTAAGGACATCATCTATCTATAATTCCAGTAATCTCTGTGTGTGTGTGTGTCTGTGTGTGTGTGTGTGTGTGTGTGTGTCTGTGTGTGTGTGTGTGTGTTTGTCTGTGACCGCTGTTTCTCGACAACTACCGGTCCGATATACTTGAAACTTGCCAGGTATATTGCTGGGGACCCGAGGATGTGCCTTTTCAAGGTTTGAAATTAATCGGAGAAGTAGTTACCGAGCTATGGCGATTTAGCCGTTCGCCGTTCGCTTTGGCTTTGCGAATGAACCAAACCATTTCATGTAAATAGAGGGGGGGGGGGGGTTCTGTGGTCGTTGCGAATGGACCAAACCATTTCATGTAAATAGAGGGGGGGGTTCTGTGGTCGTTACTGCCACGTGGTTTCAAAGTTTTTTTTTGTTGTTGTTGTTTGCACGCATGCTTTTTTGCACGCACGTACGGGCACCCACGTACGGGCACGTCCTAGTCTATCTATAATTCCAGTAATCTCTGTATGTCTGTGTGTTTGTCTGTGTGTTTGTCGTTTGTCTGTGACCGCTGTTTCTCGACAACCACGGGTCCGATATACTTGAAACTTGCCAGGTATATTGCTGGGGACCCGAGGATGTGCCTTTTCAAGGTTTCATATTAATCGGAGAAGTAGTTACCGAGCTATGGCGATTTCTTTACCAAACTCCGCAAGCCGTTCGCTTTGGACCAAACCATTTCATGTAAATAGAGGGGGGGGATTGTCACCGTACTCGCAAGCCGTTCGCTTTGGCTTTGCGAATGGACCAAACCATTTCATGTAAATAGAGGGGGGGATATAATTTTAGATATATACTGTATATAGTACGGGCATGCCCTAGTAAAAGACAATAACAACAAGCACGTATAACTAATGTAACAGATCAGAGCTGTCTCCCTTGACATATATTGTGCCTTCGATATGGTCAGGATCTCCGCTCTGCTCACCGAACTCTCTTCTTATATGGTATCCATGGAAATCTCCACACATGGCTCACAGAATTCCTCTCCTGTCGTAGTTAACATGTGGCTCCAAATGGAATTCTCTCATTTCCTCTTCCTGTCCGGGCTGGAGTTCCTCAAGGCAGTGTCTGGCCCTGTGTCTGGCCCAAGGTTCCACAAGGCCCTGTGTTTTTCTGGTCTTCATCAATGATCTCTCCAACTCTCTTGAAAATCCTCTCTATCTCTTTGCTGATGACTCCACTATCTGCTGCTCCATTCCTCATCCCTCAGATCGGCAGTCTGCAGCCTCCTAACCTTCTGCAGACCTGGACAAAATCATAGACTGGGCAAACAAGTGGAACATGTCTTTCAATCCTGACAAATCTCACACTCTTACTATGTCTCTCCGAAAAGACCGACTGGAAAACCTTCCCATCTACTTTCTCAACAATCCTCTCCAAGAAGTTCTGTCACTCAAGATTTTGGGTCTCCCTATCTGCCATGATCTTTCCTCGGAAAACCACATTTCCAAGCTGGCCTTCAAAGCCAGTCGCCGACTGGGCATCTTCCGTCGTGCGAAGTCCTTCCTTGGCACACCTGAGCTCCTCACCACATACAAGGCTTTCATCCGCAGCTCAATGGAATACTGTTTCCCCCTCTGAGCTGGTGCTCCTGCCTCACACCTAGCTCGTCTTCACGCTGTTCAAACCAAAGCTTTCAGAATCATTGGAATCTCCTGCGATGAAGCTAACTCAGATGGCCTCTCACTTACTCACCGCGGCAGGTTGGTGGTCTTTCCATCTTCGACCGACTCCTCTCCGGCCTTGCTCCCCCAGCTCTATCTGTGCTCTGTCCCCCAAATATTCCTACAGGTTGCACAAGATCTGCTTGCAACCCTCTTATGGTCAAACTGCCAAAATCAAGACTCTCTGCTCACCTTCACTCTTTCATTCCTCTTTTCTCCCGCCTCTGGAACAAACTCCCCCACTCCCTTCAATCCCACTCCTCCCTCCAGGTCTTTAAACAGCTGTTCACCACCATCTCTTATCTTCCCCCATCCAAAACCTTGATCTTTTATACCACCGTTAATCCACCCCAAATCCACCCCCTTCAAAATCCATATTCTTTCCTGAAAGTCCTTGTGGTGTCCATCTTGTTTATACCGTGCACCCCACCCCAGTCTTCTCCCTTCCACAGATCTCCTGATGACCTGTTCTCTTCTGTTGTTGTGCTTGCCTCTCTCTGACCCATTTTGTCTCCCACTCCCTTTATTGTATGTTCTATGTGTTAGCTCTTACATGAGCCTCGACTTAGTATACAAAAAACCCCAAAAACGGGTTGAGCAGGGTGGTGTATAAGACACTGCATCAACAACGGTAAACTTGTAGAATTTTTTTCTACGGCATTTAAAGTTCCCTGAACACGTAGAACACAAATCGCCATTTTGCAACTTTCAAAACTTTCACTTTAGCAGTAATTGGACAAAACGTTACAGCATTTTACATCATCACGACCATTCAAATTTCCCGCTCGTAGACCCCGCCCATGTCCTTGTTGTGTTATCTTTTTCATCTTGTTGTATTATTATATTTATCTGAAGACTTTGTTCTATGAACTCGAGTTTTAGTCAGGTTCACTATGTCAATAAATTATATTTCGTTCAAAATCATGGTAGATTAGCAAACCTATACATTTTTGGAAAGGTTATAGCATAAGGAAACTAAAAATCAATGTTTACATTTGGAGAGATACCTGTATGGCGGCCATTTTGGATTTTCAAAATGGCCACTGTAAAATACATATTTTGTTCTATTTCTGCCTCTAATTACCCTAAAAACTTTTAAAAATATACTAAACCTATATTTTCAGGGACAAGGAATCCAATGAAAGTATCAAATTAGTGCTATGGGGAATGGTAAGACACGAATCAAAGGTTTTGAATTGCAAAATACTGTCTTTATATTCGCGATAAGTTGCATAATCAAATACATGTTATCATTTTGTACAGGCAGTTAATAACATCAAAATGTGTCACAATAATTAATATCACCAAACATACACAGGCAGTCAGCAAAATCATATATACACATGCAGTCAGTATAACTTCACATCTACACAGGCAGTCGATGTCAAAATATACACAGGCAGTCAATGGCATCAAACATACACGATTACAGAATATGCCATTTAGAGTTCGTCATCACTGTCCTGTGTGTCGTATCCGACAATATAGTCCGCATCGTTTTCACAGTCCGTTCCACACAAGCAAAGGTCGGTCAAATTGATTGGCAAATCGAATTGGTCGAATGGTCGATCGAATCGAATTCGATGAATCGAATCGAATCGAATCGATCGAATTGGTCGAATGGTCGATCGAAGCGATTGGTCGAATGGTCGAATGGTCGAATTGGTCGAATCGAATTGGTCGATTGGTCGAATTGGTCGATTGGTCGAATTGGTCGAATCGAATTGGTCGGAATTGGCAAATGTAAACATTGATTTTCAGATTTTCCATGTAATAACGTTTCCAAAAATGTATAGGTTTGCTAATCTACCATGATTTTGAACGAAAAAACATAGTGAACCTGACTATTTGTTTTACGAAGGCTCCAGTGATCGCTGACGGAGCGACAGACACAAGGCTGTCGATCAATGGTGATGCAGAGACATGTTTGATAGAGCGTTGATTGTTTGGGCCACAATTTAACAGTTATTGAAAGGCTGATGGTTTATTCCCACAATGACGTCTTCTTCTTTCCTGCCTCTCATCACCCTATTTGGCTTATTTGTTTTAAGAATGGATCCTTCGCTTAAAAGCTTTGCGTAATAATGTGCGCTTCAAAGCAATTCTCCGCCTGGTCACGTGTGAAACTCTGCCCTACCCCTTCACTCCACATTTCCCACAAGCCACAATTAAAAGCATTAAGGGTGTTTAAAGCGAAAATAGAATTGCAAATAAATTCTGAAATTAAATCAAGGGGATTTTAAAAGAACGCGTCATAAAATATGCAACGATGAGGGTTGTTACCTTGCGCTCGCGAAGCGAAAAGTGGGGTTAAGCAATCGGGTACGTACGTGGGCCGTACGTGTGCCGTGGCTGCATGTTAAAAATTCATTTTCTCAGCTGCTGTTGGTCTGATTGACACGAAATTTTACCATAGAAACGCCTCCGCCTGTAGATTTTTTTATTCATAATTATTACGTCATAGGTCACGTGGTACGGACGCCATCTTGGAAAAAATCGAAAAAAGTTGCACCTCTATATCTCCGAAACCACTCCATGGAAAAACTTGAAACATGCCTCCATTGTCAAGTACTCCCCTTGGGGAATAATATATTGTTGCGGATTTGAGAATCCTGTGTAATTGTTGTAAATATCACCCTGTGTAAGTGTAATGATTCCTTGTAAATACTTCCGTAGTGTAAAGGTCAAAGGTCGTCCTCTTAGTTAATCCATCGCAAGCACGTAGGCCACCATATACCCTTCTAAATAGTTATTTCTTTATTCTATGTTCGTATAAGGCTCTGTTTCCCATTAGTTGACTCTGCATTGCATCGAATTGAAATAAGATAGATCCCCTGTCAATTGCCCAAAACCTCCATTGCCATTCGCATTGTCAGCGCCTTTGCCTCTATTACGCACGTGGTCAAGCCTCGGAGAAGAAGGGGGGGGGGGAGCTACATTACGGGTGTGGCCCGCACCTCGTCATCAGGAGGTGGAGCCAGGAAGCCCTTGCGCCCAACCAGGACTCGGTGGGCACGGCTTGGTAAGGTGTGGTCATGGCTTGGTAGGGCGTGGCTATATAACCCCCAGCGCGACGCCACCACAGAGACGATTTGAGGAAGGAGACGATTTGAGGAAGGAGATGATTGAGGAAAGAGACGATTGAGGAAGCGGATGACCGAGGAAGCTCCCACGAACCACTGAGTAAGGAGTCCACCACAGCGGCATCCACCGCAGCTTTTGACCACGGCAGCTTTGAGCGGTGACGGCAGTTGCGGCCACGAAGCAACGTCGCCGTGCGGAGATGATTGAGGAGGGTCGGTGGCTGCTCACCTCGAGCCGCGCGATCATACCAACCACCCGCATCCTTCCCGCCTTGTGATCCCACCTCCTCGTCCGTCCAGCCATCCACCTCCTGCCATTCATTCCTATCATCATTCCCCGTGTAAGTCTGATTGTCGTCCATCCTTTATGTTGTCTGGGGTATAAGTTAAGCCTGTTTAGATAAGCTAGTATTGCACTGTGTCTTCTTCTTCTGTAAATTCTTTTCGTATTTTTCCTCCTCCTTGGTTTCTTTTGACTTGTAAATATTAGTAAAAAATTATATTTGTTCTTCCTTACCTTCTGGTTTCCTCACGTCCGATCGTCTTTGTGATTTCCCCCTTTGAATACCTGTGGCACGATTTGGCCAACGTTTAGGATCGGGTTTAGTGAATGCTAATGGTTCGAGCCGCGGCTGCTAATCCGCTTGGCAATTAACATCTTGTCCGCGGTCTCGAACGAGGTTGCTCACCTGCCTCCCTGGAGGGAGCTGAGCAGCTTCAGGACTCACGTCGGTCAGTCACAGACAAGGGGATTAATCCCCCCTTCTTAAGGGGAAAAGGGGCCGACGTTGAGATCCGCAACAATTGGTGTCAGGAGCGAGATTCGGACCTGAAGTGCGCTTAGCGCACTCAAATTACGAGTGGTAAAAAATTTTATTTAACACCACAATTTTAAAATCGTGTCATGGATAGTCAAGGTGATTGGGTTTCCCTGGAGGGGAGTTAGAAGAGGGGTTAGAAGCGACCCAGGACCCCAGGGAAATGTATATGGGGGAGAGAGAAGAGGAGAGCAATGAGTATGTGGTTGCAGAGGTTTCAGGCGCACAAAATGGCGCCTCGCACGAGCGCGCGGTAGCCGCGCCCGCTGTACCACTACCAGCGGGCTTTGATGTGGGGGACTTCATGGCGCAATTCACCGTGATGCTGAGAATAGAGGGGGACAAATTAAGGGCAGAATTGAGGGCTGATAGTGAGAAATTGGGAGACCAAATGGGAGCAATAAGGGACGAAGCGAGGGGTACCAGTGAGCAATTGAGAGACGGGTTAAGTAATATGGGAAATCGAATCGGGAGGCTAGGAAGCAAATTGGAGCGAATCGGTAAAGTTGGGGACAGAATGGGTGACTGCATACAAAAATGTGTGGAGAGTGCACAAAAATGTGGGGAGAACATGGATCGCATGTTGGGCGAGGGGGTCCCATGGGTGCACGACGAGGTAAAGCGGGTCGAGAAGCGCTGGTTGAGCAAGGCGGAGAAAAGCGCGGGTAAAATGACTGGTATAGAGATCGCGACCTGGGGTTTGGGGCAGCCGGCGACCGCTGAGGTAGAGGGAATTTTATTAAAGCCAACGGTCGTCGAGGTGAACAAAGAAATTATGGGTATAGTTGAAATTGAAAAGACGACGGAGGTAGCCCGGGAATTGAAGGGAGAAATGGATTGTGCACAAAGTCTAAGTTCACATCCTGATGCCGTACTTGCTAATCCTTATAAAGATTTGCAGGTGCGCGTGGAGAAGAGGATCCCAAAGGTGAGTCGTGCTGTGTATGGTGCTAAGAGGTTTTTCAGCCGAGTGTTTGCGAAGAGAATTGTCGCACGCTTGGGATCGCGAAAGCACCTGGGCGTTCGTGGAAGGTCCTTTGTGTGCTGTGTTAAAGCGAATGGCACGCGTGTGAGGAAAAAGTGTGCGTCAAAGAGTTAGCGTGTTACAAAGCACGAGTGTGAAACCGAGTGCGAGCGAGAATGCACGTCGGAGTGTACGGAGTGTGACACAGAGAGTGAGAGCGATACGGAGTGTACATGCAAGGGTGAGAGTGACCCGGAGAGTGAGTTGGTGGAGGAGCGGGTGCGAGGATACATGCTTGGGATGAGTGTGCAAGGAAGCACACCTGAGTTGGTTGTGGCGCGGGTGTGGGAGAGCCCATTGAAGCACGTGAGTGGATGGATGCGAGAGTGCACGCCCATGGTGAGTGTTACGGAGGACGTAACGGAGGAGAGGTGTGGAACGAAGTGTGCGAACCACGAGTGTGCGCGAGAGGTGTGGTGTGTAACAGGGAGTGCGGTGGTGGCATGGACGGAGTGTGTGGGATGCACTGGAGGCGCCGAGACGCCGGGTTTTGTGAGTGTAAAAAGGGTCGCGTGTGCGTGTGAGCATGCGAGTAAGGCATCGACGTGGACCGGAGCAGTGTTTAGGGCGACGGATAGCCGAGGCGAACACTCGGGGCGCGGTGCGCTTTGTTGGATGCGAGGCCCGGCGCGGATCGGTGCCGCGTCGCTTCTCTTCGAAGCGTCGTTGCCGATTCGGGCCTGGCCCCGCCCCGCACAGTCGAGTCTGGGCCTAGCCGGGCAAGGCGACCGGTCCGGTTCAAGGGTGGGTAGGAGGAAGCGGAACGCGCCCCCTGGTGGCGGGGACGGGGTTCCGACCGGGCGAGATTGAGCCATCGGGCCGGAGGCCGCAAGGATCCGCGCCGAGATGGTGCCTGGAATCTCGGCCCGACCAAACCGCCTCCCCTGAACCGAATGCCGGACGGATTCAACCTGCAGGCGACCAAACCACCCGAATTCATTGCTCGGCTTTGCGAAGCCGAGTTTTAATGATGTAACGACGCACCGAGGCTCAGATATAGTGGACTGTGATGATGATAGTGTTTTGGATCCGAAATTTAGAATAGTGAATAGGATTGGCAGAAGTGATTGGCAAAATTTGATGATTGGCAAATGATTGGTAGAATGATTGGCAGTGATTTGCAAATTTTGATTTGCAGGAAATTGGATGGGCCAAATTGATAGTAGAAGATGCCCGATGTAGTGGGATGGCAAATCCACCATCCCCCGCACACACGGGGCACATCTGCTATAGTTTTATGGGGTTTATGGCAGTGAAAACTAGCCCGGGAGGGTTAGGATAATGTATAGGGACCTAGAGATGACCATAGGTAACTGGAGATTTAAGTAGCAACATTATACCTGTAGTGGGGATGTAGAGAGTAGGGTAGTTGGATTATAACGACGAGGGAGCGCAATAGTATAAGGGGTGTCTAGGAAGCGTGAGTTTCAGAGGGGAGTAGGTAGATCAGATGATGCTGTGTGTGTGAGAATCTCGATATCGAGCAAATGAGGAATTGCTAGGCAATGCTCGTGAATGATGCCGTTTGACTGTTGAAAGTGTATTCGGAAGTGTATTGTGAAAAGTGTGAGGTGATTGTGGATTGTATTGAGCGTGGAAGTGTATGGAGCAGTGCGTGAGGAATAATTGTGGTTGTGCATTGTATGGAATGATTGAAGAAGCCTGGGAGGAAGGAGGGTGCAGGTGGCACCAGGTGTGATTGCAAAGGTGTGCAAGTGAACAGGTGTATGGAGCAGTGTATGAGTAAGTAATAGTGATTGCGTGTTGTGTTGAGCAAATGGTCCTGGAGGAAGGAGGGTGCAGGTAGCACCAGGTGTGATGGCACAGGTGTGCAAATGAATGGTTGTGTGGAATACATGGAGTATGGAATGTATGGAATGGATGGTGTGGAGGGAGTATGGTGGAAAATGTGGAGTGGAGTGGATGGTGCGAAGGTGTGAATGGGGGCAAAAGTGGACCCCTATCACGAATACCCGGGGAGGGTAGTTTAAGAGTTAGGTAGAGGGAGTAGGTAAATTGTGGTTGGATATTGGCATCTGTGGTGCGTGGTGGAAGAATGGTGTTTGGATGGGTACATTCGTGACGTGGAAATGGCTGGGCGTGTGGCCTGTTAGTGTGTGTAGTTAAATGGGCACTCCGCCACTGTGAGGATGTCGGCCAGGTGAGGCCACAGGTGGGCTCTGGGAGCCGTTAGAGTTGTGGATGGGGCCCGAGGATCCGGAGGATGGACCCGGGTAGCCCAGTGCCAGAGAGGGCACCGAGTGGGGAGAGCGCCAGAGGGCCTTCCCCAGTTAGATAGGTTAGGTAAGGAGCAGGTAAGCTCGGAGGCAACTACAGTGGTGGAGGTTTGCAGGTGGGTAGACCTGCTGGGAGAGCCACACGACTCAGCCCGGAAATTGTGCGAAGGCACAGGGAGTTGAATCGAGGGAGTGAGACCCCAAATTGATGAAGCACCACAGTTTGGTCAATGGGAATTTGGTTCTTAAAACCGCATAGAGTAAGATTGCCAATGGATTGGCAGGGAAAGACCCCGGGTAGTGTAAAGTGTATTAAAGTCATTTAGAGGATAGTTAGGATTGAAATCTCCTTGCACCATCTACATCCACTCACCTGAGGTGACATGACTCCACACCGTGCCATGGTTTGTTATTGTTTTTTGTGTGCAAATGTTTGGATTGTGAGACGCATCATGACGTGGGTGTGACATTGTGTTGTTGTTCCATCTCTCCCTCCTTATGAGGATTGATGATGAATTGGTGAAGGCAAATTTAGACAATGGGATTGTGACGAATTTGGTATCGGGGAAATATAGGGAGGACGAGACGTAGTGACGGATTTGTAAATGTGTAGGTTTTTGTAAATATGGGTAAGGGCAAGGGTAGAACAGGTGACGGGTGGGGTGACATACGATAGGGACGAGCTTTTCTCCGCTCGGTCTCCAGGCGCACCTCACCTTGCATTGCCTTTATTGATATGTACCCTTGTGCCCTTACCCCTCGCTAACCTCTCCTCTCTGTCTTCCTTCCCCGCCCCATGGCTCATGCTCTCTGGGCACTGAGGGGAGCGTGCGGGAGTCCGCCATTGTGTGCCCGAACCCCCGCAACCAGCTGCCTGCATCGATGCACCACTTATGGACCACATGTCTGTGGCTGAGCACCACTCATGGACCCCACGGGTTGGGGCATGGCCCCTCTGCTGGAACCGGCCACGATGGCCCAAGATCTTGCTTGCGGACCCGATGAGGTGGCACCAAGCCCACAGGTGAACCACTCATAGTCGGCCCCTGTGGGCCATAAATAAAAAATGGACACGTTTGTGCACTTTTATTTCCACCAAATAGGCCGCAACCAAGAAGATGAAGAAAGACAACATCAGGAAGAACAATGGCCAGCAGAGGGAGCCAAAGAGAAAGACCACCAGCAGCGGTTTGTTTACTTTTTTTTTGAACTGTGGTGACTGTGCACTGACTGGTGCGTTTATGGTGCGTTTATGGTGCTTTATGGTGCTCTTTGTTGGTGCTGGTGCATCAATGCAGCGCAGGCTGTCTCCCCCCTCCCCCCCCCCCAAAAGAACAATCACAGGTCCTGGGTTGCATTTTGTAAATACAATCAGCGTCACTTGTAAATAATGCTCCCCACCGTTCATGTTTAGTTTGAGAACCATTCCGCAATTCGGTTATCCTGTGGGCGTGAATCTGTTAGGTAGGGTGCAATGCAGCAGAGGGACATACTTATTTGTGTTTTAAAACTGTCACACTCAGTGTCAGGTTAATTGTAGAGGGAATTACACCTACGTGCCACACAAAGTAAAGTTTTATAGGCCCGGGACGTGCCTAGCGGATGAGGGTGCAGTGTTGCGGATTTGAGAATCCTGTGTAATTGTTGGAAATATCACCCTGTGTAAGTGTAATGATTCCTTGTAAATACCTCCGTAGTGTAAAGGTCAAAGGTCGTCCTCTTAGTTAATCCATCGCAAGCACGTAGGCCACCATATACCCTTCCAAATAGTTATTTCTTTATTCTATGTTAGTATAAGGCTCTGTTTCCCATTAGTTGACTCTGCATTGCATTGAATTGAAATAAGATAGATCCCCTGTCAATTGCCCAAAACCTCCATTGCCATTCGCATTGTCAGCGCCTTTGCCTCCATTACGCACGTGGTCAAGCCTCGGAGAAGAAGGGGGGGGCTACATTACGGGCGTGGCCCGCACCTCGTCATCAGGAGGTGGAGCCAGGAAGCCCTTGCGCGCAACCAGGACTCGGTGGGCACGGCTTGGTAAGGTGTGGTCATGGCTTGGTAGGGCGTGGCTATATAACCCCCAGCGCGACGCCACCACAGAGACAATTTGAGGAAGGAGACGATTTGAGGAAGGAGACGATTGAGGAAAGAGACGATTGAGGAAGCGGCTGACCGAGGAAGCTCCCACGAACCACTGAGTAAGGAGTCCACCGCAGCGGAATTCACCGCAGATTTTGACCACGGCAGCTTTGAGCAGTGATGGCAGTTGCGGCCACGAAGCAACGTCGCCGTGCGGAGACGATTGAGGAGGGTTGGCGGCTGCTCACCTCGAGCCGCGCGATCATACCAACCACCCGCATCCGTCCCGCCTTGTGATCCCACCTCCTCGTCTATCCAGCCATCCACCTCCTGCCATTCATTCCTATCATCATTCCCCGTGTAAGTCTGATTGTCGTCCGTCCTTTATGTTGTCTAGGGTATAAGTTAAGCCTGTTTAGATAAGCTAGTATTGCACTGTGTCTTCTTCTTCTGTAAATTCTTTTCGTATTTTTCCTCCTCCTTGGTTTCTTTTGACTTGTAAATATTAGTAATAAATTATATTTGTTCTTCCTTACCTTCTGGTTTCCTCACATCCGATCGTCTTTGTGATTTCCCCCTTTGAATACCTGTGGCACGATTTGGCCAACGTTTAGGATCGGGTCTAGTGAATGCTAATGGTTCGAGCCGCGGCTGCTAATCCGCTCGGCAATTAACATCTTGTCCGCGGTCTCGAACGAGGTTGCTCACCTGCCTCCCTGGAGGTTGCTGAGCAGCTTCAGGACTCACGTCGGTCAGTCACAGACAAGGGGATTAATCCCCCCTTCTTAAGGGGAAAAGGGGCCGACGTTGAGATCCGCAACAATATATTAATGATGATGTCATCGGTGCCTTCGTTATGACGTCATAATTCAACAATCACACTTATCGATCATTGTGAATTTTTTTTTTCTCAGCAACTGTTGGTCTGATGGGCACGAAATTGTCACCATAGGAGCGCCTCCTCCTGTAGAATATTTTAGTGATAATCATGATGTCATAGGTCATGTGGTACAGGCGCCATCTTGGAAAAAACGAAAAATGTTTCACCTCTGTAGCTCCAAAACTACTGGATGACAAAAATTGACACATGGCTCATTCTAAAGAACCCCATGTGAGGAATCGGTGTTAACAATGACGTCATTGGTGCCACTATTATGACGTCATAATTCGACAGTTACAATGCTTAGTCTGATCAGTTTGAAATGTATTGAACGTGATCTACACAACAATTATATTAGAAAATCTAAATGTATGATGTCGTCGCTCACATGGTCTGGCAGCCATATTGGATCAAAGAAAAAAAATGTTCAAAAACAGAAGAGTTGGCTCGCAACAAGATGACTGCGCTGGGTAAGTATTCTATAAATACCATCTCATTTGTGTCGCGTTCGCCAATTATTTTTCCAATGGGGTAATGTTTGTGTTATATATATATACTCGTGGGGTCACCCGTGGGAATTTTTGCAAAGTGCATGGTGAATTGCGTAGTGGCTCAGTGAATTGGGAAACCAATTATTTCTGAGCTCAAAACGTCAAAGGTGAACTTATGGTCAAACTTATAAAATCACTAATTTTCATCTGAAAAATCGTCAGTTTTCATCCGATTAACCTGGAAATTAAAGAGCAATTACACAGTGTATCATTGAATTGGGAAAGCAACGATTTTTGTTTGAGTCGAAAGTGAAAGGTCAACTCAAGTTCAAACTTCTAAAATCATCAATTTTCATCTGAAAAATAATACATTTTCATCCGATTGACCTCAGCTATGATTAAGATTTAAGATCATCAATTTTATTCTTCATTAAATGGTATCTAAACAATTTGATATCTCCATGGCAACTTTTCGGCAGGAGAGGTGGGGGTGGATTTTGCAAGCATTTCATTTGTAGGTTGACTGCTCGACGTTTTCA